>NC_142124.1:2520000-2782500 GCF_056152115.1 Neolamprologus brichardi | reverse complement strand
ATGCATTGACTGATGGAAATAATGTGAAATTTAGATTGTATAATGCTGGGAGTATGACTAATGGCATAACAGATCAACGGCATTAGCATTGATGACTACTATTGACAACATTTCATTTGCAACAGACAAAAATAAATATACAACAGGGGTATTTGTTGACTTAAAAAAAAGCTTTTGATACGCTGCAACATTTTATTTTGATTTCTAAGCTGAATTATGTGGTGAGAGGAATCGCTTTGAACTGTTTAAGTAGTTATCTAGAAAATAGGTCCCAGTGTGTGCATTATTTAGACAATTCATCTGAAAGACTGAAAATTGAATGTGGGGTTCCTCAAGGTTCTGTTTTGGGACCAAAACTTTTTAATTGATATATAAATGATATTGCGATGTGTCCAAAATGTTAAGGGTTTGATGTAAACAAATTATCTTTGAACTTGACAAAAAGCGAAATTTATAATTTTTGGAAAGCGTGTAAAAGAGGATGAAGTAACTCTGTCCATTGATGGAGTTCCAATTAAGAGAGTTACTGAACTCTTGAGGATAAATTAACATGGAAATCTCATATTGAACATGTTAGAAAAAAGATGGTTAAAAATATTTATATTTTGTGTAATGTCAGAGATGTACTGGATTATAAGGCAATGCGTATTTTATATTTCTCACTAATTTTCCAGTTATTGTGCTGCGACTTATATAAAACTTTTATACTTAGAAGAAAGTGGTACGAATGGTTCATAATGTTAAATATAGAGAACATACAAATCTGTTTATAAAATCGAAATTGTTGAAATTTGAAGACTTGATTTGAGGACCAGTCGCTCCGTAATGGTCGATTTGGGCAGCAGCCCTTTTATTTGCCGCACACAAACACACTGTGGCTTTTGCTCATTCAGCCTGGGACACAGACACTCCCCTGGTGGCTCACTGCTGCCTTCTGTGTCTCTGCTCCTCACTGACAACATGAAACACAACCCCACGTCAATCCTCTGACCATTATTACTTTAAAAACTGATGGTCAGTCCGTCCAGAAAATTGCTAAAACGTGTCCCCAAGTGCAGTCACAAAAACCATCAAGCGACAAAACTGGCTCCCATGAGGACCGCCCCAGCAAATGACGATTTGAAGACCTCTGCTGCTGAATTCATCCAAGTAATTAGCCTCAGAAATCACACCTCAGGTTCCCACAAAGAGTCCAAGTAGCAGACACATCTCTACATCAGCTGTTTAGAGGAGCTGAAAAGCTCAAATAGCTGCTAAGAAACCACGACTAAGGAAAAGCAACAAGCAGAAGAGATTTGTCTAAAAAAGACAAAAAGTGAACAGATGGTCTCTACATGGTCAGATGGTCTCTACACCGTGAAGCATAGAGGAGGAGGTGTGATGGTGTGGGCATGCTTTGCTGTTGACACTGTTGGGGATTTATTCAAAACTGACGGCACACTGAACCATGGCTACCACAACATCCTGCAGCGACATCCCATCCAGTTTGCATTCATTTGTTTTTCAACAGGACAATGACTCCAAACACACCTCCAGGACGTGTAATGATGGAGTGCCAGAAGTAAGAAAAACCAATGAAAAGGTGTGTCCAAACTTTTGACTGGTAGCGTACCAGAAAGCCCAGCAGCGCCTCCATTTCTTGAGGGCTCTGAACAGGCTGCAGACTGAACTCCTAGTGTCCTTCTACCGTGCCACTATCGAGAGTGTGCTGGTGCACGCCACCCCTGTGTGGTACGCTGGTTGCACAACAGCTGACAAGAAGAGACTACAGAAGGTCATCAGAACTGCAGAGAAGGTGACCGGCTGTCCACTCCCCTCCCTGGACTTAATTGCCAGCTCAAGATGTCTGTCTAGAGCCAGGGCAATTATAAAGGACCACCTCCATCCTAACACCACCTCTTCAACATCCTGCCCTCTGGAAAAAGGTTCAGATCCATCAGGTGCAAAACCAACAGACTAAAGAACAGCTTCTTCCCGTGGGCTGTCAGAACTCTTAATGCAAACTAAGAGTGTGTAAAGACTTCCCCAACACATCCACCCTGACACTGCTGTTGATCATCTATGTGCAATATCTCCGTCTTTCCATGTTCTGTGCAATTATTTTGGTCCCAGTCTGTTTCAATGTTTCCTACACATACACCATGTATATAGTTCCACTCACATATGTATACATATACACTGCTTTTTATTTTATTCTATTTATTTAATTATTTATTTATTTCCCGCCTTCATTGTATATTGGTTTCTCTTCTTCTTACTTCAGCACCTTTGTGGTTCAGCTACCCAGTTTTGCTGTGCAAGAAACTGCACAATGACAATAAAAAGCTCTAAGTCTCTCTAAGTCCAAGTACCTGCCTGGACCTTCTTTGCCACCAGCTCCACTTCCATGCACTCCTGTTCAATCACTTGGAATTTTCAAACAACTCTTTCTAATAAGAGAACAGAACTTCCCTGCCTGTCCTCCACTCCTTCCACCGACTGTCTGCTCACCAACTCCTACGGAGCACTCCCTCCCCTCAGCTGCTTCACTCACCTGTAGACCAAGTAAGCCAAACCCTCTCCATCTCCGATCACACACCTCTCTATAAAAGCAGTGCCAAGACTAACTGGCTTTTGTATCCATCCTCGTGGTGGGTTAAACATTTACAGTCATGATAGCAAAATAAGTTTGAAACTAGATAAGTATCTCCCTTTGGGCTCTTCCTGAAATGAGATAATTCAAGAATTTCCTTGTTTCATTTTGCATTTCATCCATCTTCTTGTTTCTGTCCTCTTAGGACATCTGTGAATCGGATGGACCCAACATTTTTTACGCTACTGTATACTGGTTAAAGTGTCATCCAGAGATGACATGAATTCCAGGAAGCAAAGGACAGACTCTCTGTTTTTTGGGAAGATGAAACCTTTCAGTCAGGAAGTACTCTATTTCTAATAAAACTGAAAACATTTCAGGTTGATCTCAACACATTCTGTGAATAGTAATAAGCTCCGTCATTGGGAAAGGGATCCAACCACAACTGATACTCCTCCACATCAACAGAAACCAGTTGAGCTGGTTCATGCATGTGACTAACTCCTAAAGATTACTCCTAGGTGAGGTGTTTCTGGGATGTTCAATTGGGAGAAGAGCTCAGCACATACCTGGGACACACTTGAGAGGTTACGCCCGACTGGCTTGTACATGCCTGAGTACCTCCCTGAAATAGGCTGGGGGAGGGAGGTCTGGAGATCCATGACCAAGACCCAGACAACACCCATCAATGCAAGAAAATGGATGTTACAATTACTATATTATGGTGTGTAGCCCTTTCTAAATAATTAAAATCAACTGTATGTAACTATGTGCATATATGTTTGAAAATGTCAGATTTTACATAATCCTCCTGACAGACTGTAAAAACACAGCTTCAGGCGGAGCTACAGAAACTCAAACATCATCGTTATAAGATGTCAAAACAATATGACTCACAAGCAAAAGGTTGACAAAGAATAATATGTTGTCATGCCAAGACACAAGAGCTGAAGCTGTGTGGAAAAAGTTGAAGAGCACAAACAATCCAGGTACACAAAGGGAACCACAAACACTATTTATCCTCACGATGCTTGGCACATGCCCACGCACAGAGTGAGGGTAACCCCTCGGATCATGTTTCTTTTAGGACGTCAACCAAAACAAACAGAGCGCCGAAGCCTGCCAGGATATACTCAACTCAAGCTCTGAAGAGGTATTCCCTGGAAAGCACATTACATTAAAACATGTTCCCATTTATCCATTCAGGGAGTCTGCCAGGAAGCCAGCTGTTTCCTCCATATCAAATATCTTTGCCAACTTCCAACTATAGCTTTTATCAGACTGAAAGTAATCAGTGGAGTGCAATCGTTTCCCAGAAACAATTATAATATTCAGAGTAAGATGACAGGAAAGCACAGACAGTGTTTCCTTGTCCGGGGGAACATTGGTCTGTCAGGATTGATTAACTGTTCCGATACCAAGAGCAATAAATACTTCCAACAAATAACTACAACCTTTCTTCCTCAGTGACTTGTTTCTTATTGAGGCCATAACCATAACATTACTTTCATTCTTTCTTTTCTTAGCAATTCGCCATGCCATAAGAGCAAATGGGCCGCTGTGGCTCCGAAAGTCTGCTTCAGGCACGTCCTCCCTTCTTCTAAAGAAGGTACTTTGTCTACATCTTCCCGATATCTTGTTCTTTGTCCCGTTTCTTTGATCCATGGATATTGTTAAAGAATATTTCCTTTCATTCCTTTTTCATTCTCTTGAGTCTTCATTTCCCAGTCCTGCATCTTCTCTTACGCAGATTCATAGGCATCCTATTACTGAGCAATATATATCATATATTGATATATAACAATCTGTTGTTGTTACAATTTCCTCATTTTAGTAATTGTGTGGATGCCCTCAAAGGCACTATTGAGTTCCTGTTTCTCTTTATTCTTTATTCCACTATAATCTAGTTGCTTCCGTATGTTTTTTGGCACTTAACTACTCCCTCAGTTTTCAGCCGATTTTCTCAGTTCAAACTTTTAAAAATTCTGCTGTTTCTGCTAATGGGTGCTATGGCTTTTGGTGCTCATAACTTCTATACTTTTTGAGATATTGAATTTTTTATGCAATATTTTTTGCCCATTTCTTCCACATTATCCATGGCTTGACTGATTTTCCTTGCCGGGTTGACCTGTTTTAGCTCAGTGAGATGAGCAGCCGTTCTCAGACTGGGAGGCCCGGGTTCAAATCCTGCTTATGGCAACGTTTCTTTCAGTTATCAATTCAACTTATTTAACTCTTTTCAGCACAAATTTCAGCTTTTTCTGCTGTTTTCAGAAAAAAAACTCTTATCAGCAGAAATTCTGCTTATTCACCTCTTCTGCAAAATTTTCAGCCTTTTCACCTCTTATCAGCACAAATCTCAGCTGTTTTCAGAAAAAAACCTATTTTGAGCAGAAATTCTGCTGATTCATCTCTTTTCAGCGCAACTTTCTGCTTCTTTACCTCTTTTCAGCAGAAATTCTGCTGAGTCACCTCTTTTTGGCAGAATTTTCAGCCTTTTCACCTCTTATCAGCACAATTCTCAGCAGCTTCTGCTCATTTCAGCAGAATTGTCAGTCTCTCCACCTCTTCTTCGTGAGAATGAGTTTAGCTCAGTGAGATGAGTAGCTGCCATGAGACCAGGCGGGCCAGGTTTGAATCCTGCTCAAGGCAAGATATTTTTTCACCACTTTTCAGCAAAAAATTCTCCGTCTTTACCCCTTTCAGTAGAATTTTTGGCTTTTCACCACTTTTCAGCAAAACTTTCTGCTTCTTCACCTGTTTTCAGCAGAATTTTCGGTTTCTTCACCGCCATACAATTTTTGCAACTTTTCATCTTTTTCAGCCATTTTCAGCAGATAGCTTCAGCGTTATGGCATCCACACAGCATTTTTGCAGGAAATGCAAATTTTTCTAGTTTCCTTTTGCAGTTTTCCCTCGCCTGCTTGTTTTGGACTAGCCTGGCTCATTGTGGAGAGATTTTTGTTAGCTTCCCCTCCCAGTCTGTCCATTTCCACTGTCTGCAGGACTTATTGCATCAAGTATGTCACAGCACAGAATCATGTTGCAAGGCAAGGGTTTGCACAGTTCGCAGCCCTCCCCTGAAAACATCCATGAACTTTGACAATTAACCACAAAAATGATGCCGTCAAATAATCAAACACTATATGAGCAACATCTTGTCAACAATCCTGTGACAGTAAATAAAGTATCTCAACACACTGGAGTCAGTTTATGTTTGTGCAGTAAGTTAGCTGTTAGCATATTATAAGTTAGCATATTACCATAACCTCACTGTAATACAGCTTTTCATTAGCCTCTGCTATCAGTGCAGAATCTTAATGGCTGATATGTTGCACACAGACACACTGATCATGTACTCCGTGTTCTCTGAAAAGAATTGTTTTTATCATTTAGGACATTTGGAGTAAAATGGAGCAACATGAGACTAGATCAGTAATGTCTTTCAAACAGCTTGTGCAAACTTCCAACCTGGTGGTTGTTGGGAAGCCATCTCCTCAATTTTCTCCTCAAATGATCAGTGAAGCTAAACATCTATTGTACTGTTTGACAAGTGACAATGGGCTGATTTTTAACCATAAAAACACACAAACTTTTCCTGATTTATTTTTCTTGCAGCTGTTAGATAAGACACAATTTCAATGTTTGCCAATGGCTTAAAAAGTTAATCCAAGAAGCAGCCTCTGTGTGTCACACACCGTGACTCATTGTTTATTCAGAGGCACATTTTTCAGTCACACTAACCCAGACCTTCCCAAAGTGTGGGGCCCGCCCCCTAGGGGGGGCGCAGAGCCATTGCAGGGGGGGCGCGGCATGAAGGGAAAAACTAACGCTTGGACACTGCTAGCACAAGGCGCCCACAAAAACGCAAAGCAGGAGATGAAGCATCGCTGAATATGTTTCCAAACCAACTTCATTCTAAGCCAAAGACTAGAAAATATGGTGAAGCAAATCTTCCTTTGGTTTCACCTGCACAAGTGCCGAGGTCGGTCTCCCTGCAGGATTGGTTTTCCCTGCGTCGGGAGCAGCGCTGGGCTGTTTAAATCACAGACAAACAGGATCCAACAGCTGTTTATGTTTTTAAACCCATTTTGCACAGAGAGGCATTTTTTGAAAAATGTATTGATAACAATGTTGAATATTATTACACAGGAAAAAAAAACAGCTATATGTAAAATAATTACACCGTGACGCCTCTGCCTTTGTAAATGGAGGGACAGTAACTGCTTGTGTAAACGTGTAAAACCTGCAGATAGAGACAAAATACTGTTAATCTGACTATCTGCCATTCTGCAATTCATCTCATGTAAACAATGACGTGGCACGAATATTTTTCTTGTAAAACAAAGGGGGGCCCAGCAAAAAAAGTTTGGGAACCACTGCCCATATTTCATTACATATTTAGACAGCGGGGACAAAAGCCAGATGTTACAGCAATGAGTCACATCATTATTTAGTATGTGTCCCAACACTCAAGTTTTGGCATAATTTCCATTCACAGACAGGAGGAAATCAAGCGGATCCAAACACTACGAGTCTAACCTGGATTTTGCATTTCCTTTGTCTATAATCAAATATTTATTGAGGGTGCAGTGGTTTCATATGGTTTGAAAATATCATATCCTTTCAAATTTGTCTCTGAATCACAGACAAATGGCCCGAGGGCTATCCTATCTTTATTTATTTAACATACAATAAACAGAAAACGAGTGCAGACAAAGAACAGCTGGCCTCTTGTCCTCACTTCTATTTGCCGTATTGCCAGCTGCCATATTACCTCACAGCATCACGCAAACAAGGACTGCATTCGAACTGCCCAGCTGGCTCTGAACTGGCAGTTCTGCATAAACAGGCAGTCAGGGTGGTAATAAGTTTACATGTCATGTTGCTGTACTATAGACACAGTGTTTGCCCCTCCCTGATTTCCTATTTCTTTGTATGTTCATCACACGTAAATGTTTCAGATCATGAAACGACCATCAAACAGGTAAACACAAAGGCGTTTATTAGTAAAGGAAAAACTTATAGCCAGTTATCGCAAACGGTTGATTGCTGGCCCAACCAGATATTAGGTTTACGGGCCAAATACTGTCACACAGGGCCAGCTAGGTTTGGATTTTTCCCCTTAATAAAAGACCTTCATTTAAATTCTTTTCAATGATCTGAAATATTTAAATGTATCAGGAAACCATCAAACGTGTTCTACATGTTTAGGAGGACCAGGGCATCTTTGTTGGGAATCACTGATGCCTGATAAGCAACGGTACTGTTACAATCATGACACCATAGGATGTAAATCTAATCTAGTGAGCGAGCATAATTGGTTCTTTGTGCAGTAAGTGAGCAAAGAACAAGTCAGTGACGCACAGAATCAGTGGTTCTGTGAGCACGCTGTTACTGGATCAGGGTTTTTATCACATTGGTCATGACTCTTTGTTCCAGTTGTTCCAGTGCCTCCCAAAGCACACGGCATGAGTCAGTGTAAGAATTATCACTCCGCTTATCATTACAATCTCTCTAAATTATAATAATTATCCACTTCTGAACGGCTCAAAAACCCCAAAGTCTGACCTGGTCAAAGTCTAGAGTCCAATCAGATTGAGCTACTTTGGCGTGACGTTAAACACGATCATCTTCATGCTGGAAACCTTCAAGTGTTGCTGAATTTAAGAAGAAAGGACGAGTGGGCCAAACTTTACAAATGTTCCCATTGCTGCTTTCTTCTTCTTTTCTTGAACTTTTCTTGATCTTGACCTACTTTTACTTGTTTGAAAGCCATTGTATATCTATGGAAACAGCACAGTTGCTCAGCTTTACTCCGTCCAACCCAACAGAGGAAGAAAAGACCAAGTTTTGTGCCGATAAACAAAGACGCATTCTTTAGAAATGACCCAGTGGTGCAGTCGCAGCACGGGCTTGTTGGCTGTTTAGTTTTTTAAAAAAGTCAAAGCATGGCATGAGAATGGAAGTAGTTTAACCATTACTGAGTATATATTTGTAGGGTCTGCATAAACATGAGCGGTGTGTTTATCATGAACTAATTGCAGTTTTATATTTAGAGCTGTGTGTAAAAGCTCCATCATTTAATCTGCCCGCTCCATTCATTCTGCTCACGATTGGAGCTGAAGAGTCTCAGGAAAGTTTGGAGATGTTTACAAAGCTGCCCATTAACAAGCACACAGGACAGCGGATTAATCACACTTTATGTAACATTGTTGAGCTTGGACGCAGAATAAGAAAATGTAAAATGTACTGGTACTAAAAGTGAATTAAAAGAAATGCTGCCCATTGTTATTTTATTGCTTTAATTTGGAGCCATGCAGTCTGCCTTCATAATGATTTGACACAGAGTGGGTAAGTCATGCTTATTAAAGCATGAATGGCGCCTTAATCAAACGTCAGAGTTGCAACACATCCCCTCCCAGATATTAGATGATCAACTGCAACTTATTGCAACAAGTCTGAGGAAATTGGGAAGAAACATTTTGGGAGGAACATCGAAGTATTTCAGAACAGCACGTATTTAATTCCTTCCATAACAGTCACGTGACTGTGTTTTGATAAGACTTTTATCCATCTCTATGGTAACGCTCTTAACTGGAAAACATCTTAAAACTCCAGTGAACGATTAATGAAGCTGAATGAGTTGTTTGTAAGCATGTGTTATAGCTCATTACTGTATCATTACCAGAGATGGGCAGTAACGCGTTAGTAAAGTAAGGGATTACTATTGCAAAAACAGTAATTAGATTACCGTTACTTTCCCGTAGGAACGCTGCGTTACTGCGTTACTAAAACCGTGATTTTTTGCGAGAATGTCTCATGACAGTGACGTAAGCGAGTGCGACGTTCGTGACAACAGCTGTGTGCAGATCAACAATGGATCATATATCGAGTGCAGAGAGAGTATGAGCGTGCAGCGTTTAAAGCGTGGAAGTACTGACCTTACTTTGAGTTTGATTCCATAAAAAGTGACAAAAACATTAGTGTCCGTTGTGCGTGGGAAGAAAACTTCTTTTTACAGCGAAAAAAACCCCTAAACTTCCAAACAAGCACCGAGTAGCTACGACGTAATGGGAAACTAACAGAGAAACTCGCGGATTCTTCCACTGACCGCTGCACACCTGCACCAGGGTAAACCTCCGCCTACCCCACTCCTGCTTTACAGGTGAAAATAGAGCAACAGGACCGCTAGTCTTTGACTTTATTTATTTTCTGCTGTGTTTTACTTGCATCTATTTGAAAGAGTGAGTGTAAACACAAAAAAAAATATTTTATTTTATGTGCTGGAATGTGCAGAAAAAAGGTTTAAATGTTAAACTAATTTCTTCCAGTCAGAGAATGTTGCAGATAATTAAATTTTTGCTTGATGCATAAAGTTAAAAGATTAAAACTAATAAAACAAGTTTTAAAAAGAGACTTTTCCATTTGATTACATTTTGTATGATGGATTATGCAGAAAAAGTAGAATTGGGCTGAAAGATCTATCACTTTATCACCTATTCAGGTTGTAAATCGTGTTTTTAAAAAGTAACTAAGTAACTAATTACTTTTTAAAATAAGTAATCAGTAAAGTAACTGGATTACTTTTTGGGGGAAGTAATCAATAATTAGTTACTGATTACTTTTTTCAAGTAACTTGACCAACACTGATCATTACTGTCACCTGAACTACAAAAGCAGATACAAAGACACGATGCATGACTTCAGCTCATGCAGGAGGAAGCACACAGGCCTGTTGACTGCTTTTATTTTACTGCAGTCCAGTGCTGCCGACACAAAATCGAAGCTCTACCAAAACATATTACAGAATAGCATCGTTAAGGTTCACGATATTCATTTTATTCTCCTTTTTCTTAGTGAACTTAGTAATTAATTTACTTTCTTAGTAATTAATAAGATAACAAAGAAGATGAAGGAGACGAGCATGGACAATAAAGATGCTGTTTGCTCACATGGCCCAACAGAGTCGTAGATTCAAATGTAAGACACGGAGCTGAACACAAGCCCATTCTATTCACCTCAGTTTGGCTGCAATGAAAACAAGTATTATAAAAGGATTAGCTACACTCATCTTTGTCGGCTTAGCTTTGCTGACTCATTCCTCGAAAGACGTACTACTCGTATCCACTTCACCCAGAAGTTATGCTGACTAGAGGTCAGCATAAATCCAGGTCAGAGACAAACCCAGACTGTCATGGTGAGTCATCATATTACACAAGATTATAATACCAGTGGTATTATTATTATTATTATTATTATAACAACAATGGTTCCCAAATAGCTCGAGGCAAGTCAAGACAATCCTTCAGATTTCGTAGTAATTGACTGGTTCACTTCCTGTCTCTCAGACAGAACTTTTATGGTGAGTATGGATACGTGCTCCATAAAATGACATGTGGTGTGCCCCAAGGGTCGGTTTTAGGCCCTGTACTTTTTAATTTGTATAAGCTCCCTCTCAGCGGTGTCATCAGGAGGCATGGAGTGAACTTCCACAGTTACGCTGATGACACTCAGCTGTACATCTCCGTGTCTCCTGATGACACCAGACCAATGGATGCCCTTTTTAACTGTATGTTAGATATAAGATCTTGGATGGCAGAAAACTTTTTACAGCTTAACCAGGACAAAACTGAAGTTTTAATCGTCGGTCCTGAGGCTCAGAGAGAGAAACTCTTGTCTAAATTACAGGCATCTTCACTATGTCCTTCGCTACAAGTGAAAAACCTGGGTGTTGTTTTTGACTCTGAGCTTGGTTTTATCCCACATATTAAACATGTAACCAAAATTGGATTTTATCATCTAAAAAATATAGCCAGAGTCCGCCCTATTCTCTCTCGGGCCAACGCGGAGATGTTGATGCTTTTATTACCAGTCGCATTGATTACTGCCCTGCTCTCTGGTCTCCCCAAAAAGAATAACCAGGGGGCGGGCCCACATTACACCGGTTTTGGCTCCCCGTGTGTTTCAGGATCGATCTTAAAGTTCTTTTATTGGTTTTTAAATGTCTTAATGGTCTCGGGCCTTCTTATCTCTCAGATCTGCTTCTACCATATGAACCCTCGCTGTAAGAGCCAATTAAAGGTTAATTTTATTGGTACTGGTAAAATGATTAGAGGAGAAATATACATGTTTGATGTTAAGAATATAATTTCTAGTTAATTTCAAAATACTGTTTTGTTAAAGGTATAGAATATAGAAGTGTGACATTCTAATGTGCTTTTTAGTATTTTGGGCTTCCGGCACACTGTAATTACGTAGTTGGGGAGTCGGATAAGCTGGAAGCAACACAGTTTTTTGACCGATTCTTACCATGTAAATTAAAAGTTTCAATAAACATCTTTTTTGCAAGAAAAGTACCTGGACTTGCTCGCGTTTCAAATGCATGTTGCCGGACTGACTCCTAAAGGTGGTACAGACGAGTGAAATAGAGACGGAGTGCCACCACTACACTCGCGGACCCTGAGGTCCTCTGGTACTGGCCTTTTGATTGTCCCTAAAGTCAGGACACATGCTCACGGAGAGGCAGCTTTTCAGTGGTATGGTCCTCGTCTGTGGAACAGCCGGAGGAGCTCAGGGCCGCAGAGAACGTACATGTTTTTAAGAACAAGACCCACCTTTTTAATTTAGCTTTTACTTAACGTTTATTTATTTTATGCTTATTTATTCTATCCTGTTATTCTATTATTAATTTAGGTTTTACCTAATATTTATGGATTTTATTCTTATTCATTTTTTATCTTCTTACTCTATTTATATTGTATCCCGTTCTTATTTTTTTATTTTTTTATTCTGTATATACTCTTATTAGGTCATATCTCCAGTGTTTCCTCGGAGGGGGCTCTCTGCACCGGGGCTGTGATCGACCGTGGCTGCTGGGGCTCCCGGTGCAGACGGCTCCCCGTGATAGTGTTTCCTCACCTGGCTCATGTGTGCCCAGCCCAATTTTACTCTTTAAGTGTGCGTGTGTATGCGGGGGGTGGGGGATGTGTATGAATCCATGATCGTTTATGTTAATGAGAGTGTGGGGAGTGAGTTGGAGGGCGGGGTGGGGGTGGGGTGGGGTGCTTTTAACCATGTAAATCACTTTGTGCTACATCTTTGTATGAAACGTGCTTTATAAATAAAGATTGATTTAATTTTCTCCTTTATTCCTACTCTCAGTGTAGATGGATTATCTGTTGGGAGACAACACGTCATAAGTGCCTCCAGCTAATAATAATACTACCCAAAGACAAATGACAAAATGTTAACAACAACAACGATAATAATAATTTTAAAATGCAGAAATTCAAAGAGGTGAGACATGAAATGTTGGTTTGGTCTCTGATCCTCTGATGTGCCCAACGCAGGTCAATAATGATTCTGATTAAAATGGCCTGTATTTATATAGCGCTTTTCTAGTCCCTAAGGACCCCAAAGCACTTTACACATCCAGTCATCCACCCATTCACACACTGGTGATGGCAGCTACATTGTAGCCACAGCCACCCTGGGGCGCACTGACAGAGGCGAGGCTGCCGGACCACCAGTAGGCAACAGGTGAAGTGTCTTGCCCAAGGACACAATGACCGAGACTGTCCAAGCCGGGGCTCGAACCGGCAACCTTCTGATTACAAGGCGAACTCCCAACTCTTGAGCCACGATCGCCCACAAAGATACAGCAGAATTTTATCCTGCCTCTTTCTATGATACTACGTCAAACTGCACCTACAATGGTTTGGAGTGTTTTTAAGAAATATGGTCAAAGTGACGATTTTGTGACAAAACCCAGCTGAAGGAGAATTCTTCAAAATGATTTTTCTGCAGTTTGAGTCATTACATAAAGTATCTGACGTTTACTGTGTTTAAAAAGGAAAACGATAAATGGCAATCAGGAGAAGCAAATGTTTATCTATCGGCGATACTTTAATCCCTGGGAATTAAAAATTTAAAGCATCATCCTGTAAATCTTTTGATTGTTTTTCATGTTTTCATTTTTTTTAATCTTTCAATAAAAACCTACAGCTTAATAAAAAAAGGTTAAAGGTCATTTTTTTCCCATGCTGCTGCTCACGCTGTGCAGATGACTTCACTACAAAGATATGGAGGTACTGCCACCTGCTGGAATGATTGGAGGCTCTTTACCTTACAACATAAAGCTCCATAAGGCCATGAATTCATTCTTACTCACACTGCATGCCTCACTGTTGTCTGGCTTGTTAGGAAGAAGGAAGGAGAAAACCTTTAGCGCTCCGTCACACTCATCAACCGTCTGGTTCACCTCCTGGCAGCTTGTAATCACAGTGTAGAAGTGGGTGGGAACGGGGAAGCCATCAGCTGAGAACCTGGAGCGAGGAGGGGGATCAGAGACACGTGCAAAATGTGAAAAAGTGAAAAGCACAGGTCACCGTACAAATGCATCACTTACACTGCTGTGGCTGCTTACGTTAGGAGCTAAATTGCATCAGAAGTCTAGTAAATCTTTAAATAACCTCCACAATCAGAGTGACAGTGTAAGCTCCACAAAGTGAAAACCACAGCATGCCGTGTAATTATTAATCACTTAAATGATTCCTCACATGGAGACGACATGCTCGCCATATATTTATATATAGTGCATTTATGACACAGGCAGACAGGAAGGCTCATAAAGACTGGAGAGCATCGGAGGGATAAAACGTCCATCCGTGTACTCACAGCGCTGCTGGGAAAGAGCTGAGGGAGTTATCAGGACTCACTGCTGCCTCAGAAATGTGCACATCCTGTCTGCAATATAATCAGACTGTGTATATCCTGCCACCCCTCTTGTAAAGAGGGTATAATATAGTTAATAATTTATATTTGTGTTGTATTTTGCATTGTCTTGCTTATTCTTATCTTTTCTCTACGACTGAGAGCTCTGCGCTGCTTTGTGCACAAATGGCAACAAAATAACCTTGAACCTTGTGCATATGTGTTTTGACACACATGCACATGCAAGTTTACTTTAGTTGTTATCAGCTGACCGAGCGCCATCATCGCTCGCCGCTGCGGTGAACTTACTCTTTTATCTTCTCGGTGGTGTCTCGAAGGCCGTCGTAGTTGTAATCAAAAACAGGGCCGCAGAGAACGTTGATCCCATTGTTGGCCTCGGCGTAACGCCGCAGCAGCGTGCCTTGTAGGTAACTCCACACTCCTGCACACCCACAGAGAAATAGGTCATGCTGTTTATACTCTCACTTTTTTATAAACATCAGTAAGAAACACTCGAGAGCAGCTCACCCTCTGTCCAGTATTCGATTTTGTAAATATTCATTTTTTCTTTTCGAGTAGATTTTTCATTTCAAAGAAAGAATAAAAACAGGAGAAGTGAGGTTTTACTGGTGGAGTGAACATCTGTAAATCTACTGACCATAACTAGACTTTAGGCGTCACGTCCTAAATAAGCAAACCCATCCTGCCCATTTATTCCTGCAACCTTTTATGGCCTTAATATAGAACCTATTAGCCGAGCAGACGCAAACAGACACAGCTGACGCACACACAGTATAATGGATGCATGCATGGGGCAGGTATGCAGAGACTGAGCGTCTGCTTTCTCCTGATAAGTCCTCTCTCTCTTTATAAACAATGGTTATCAGGCCATCCTCGCTCACACCTGACATCACCACATTTCTGTCCCGTGTCTCATGGAACAAAACTCAATTTCCACCTCCACGAGCACAGTTACACTAACAGATAAAAATGCACATGATGTCAGACTCATTGTTTAAACTATTCTCTACTCTAAATACAAAGGGAGGGGGTGAGAAAGTGAAATAGACTGTCACCAAACAGTGTTGTTGCAGCGGCTTCAGTGCTGATAAGAACTCATAATTATTCAAATAGAGAATCAGTCACTTCAGACAATCTGACATGTTTTTGTTTTGGCTTCGAGCTAGAGACTGTATATCAAAGATGGACATTCCCGCTGTACTTTTGTATTTTGAAGCCTTGATGTTGGCCGAGGGCCGACTGTGGATCAGACTGAGGAGCGAGCTGCCGACCAGCTGGATCAGATCCTGTCAGTGGATCATGAACAAGATACTGAACCCCAGGTTTGAGTGTTAGATAGAAGAAGCTCAGGTGTCGATAAAAGCACCGTATAAACAACTGATCAAACTTAATAAAAAGATGCTATGGCAGGGGTGGGCAACTCCAGGCCTCGAGTGCCGTGTCCTGCAGGTTTTAGATGTGTCCTTGATCAAACACAGCTGATTCAAATTGCTAAATTACCTCCTCAACATGTCTTGAAGTTCTCCAGAGGCCTGTAATGAACTAATCATTTGATTCAGGTGTGTTGACCCAGGGTGAGATCTAAAACCTGCAGGACACCAGCCCTCGAGGCCTGGAGTTCCCCACCCCTGTGCTACGGTTAAGGTTCTAAGTTCTAGTCCAGGGGTGGGCAACTCCAGGCCTCGAGGGCCGGTGTCCTGCAGGTTTTAGATGTGCGCTTGATCCAACACAGCGTATTTAAATGACTAAATGACCTCCTCAACATGTCTTAAAGTTCTCCAGAAGCCTGTTAATGAACTCATCATCTGATTCAGGTGTGTTGACCCAGGGTGAGATCTAAAACCTGCAGGACCCTGGCCCTTGAGGCCTGGCGTTCCCCACCGCTGTTCTAGTCCATTGTAGGATTTTTGGAGCCAGAAGAGGAATTTGCTAATTACCAGCTGACAGTGGCATATTTGGTTAGTCGGTTTTATTTTACAGACAAAGTAGTGCTCAGTGAGAAAAGTCTCAATGTTTCACTAGCCTGTTACTGAAGCACAAACATCTTGTATGGGAATGTAACATATTTTGTGGAATGCAGTAAAGACCAGATTTCCCACATTCCCGGTCCCTGGTATAATTACAACATCTTGAGACAACTGTTAGCGTGTTGCTACAGTCACTGTTATGTTACTGCTTAGTTAATTTCATGTTTGAATGTTAGTAAAATGTGCCACCCTGTGGCCCCTTTAAGTTGATATTTTGTGACAGCAGAAGAAGAGTTAAACAGGAAGTGGATGTTTTCTTGCTATGCTGTTTCAAGATGGCCGCGCCACATTCATGTTCTTCTTTTGGGTGTTTGTTAAAGCATTGTCTGTAAGTATTTAATGGTAAAAAGCAATGAGACACTCCAAGTGTTGTCTTTATGTGTGATGGACCACAGTTAACAAGTTTTCAATGTGCTATTCATATGTAAATGAGATCGCCGGTTCATATGCTAATTAGCGGTGCTAATCGTCATGCTAGCTTCTCAAATGCATTGTTAGGTAATTGGTTTAAGGCACATGTTGTTGTTAACAGTGCAGATGAGTAATGTACATTTCCACATATGCTTTATTGTTACAGTTTCACAAAATGAAAGAATCGGTAAACTTCATAAGCTCTCATCTATTGTCTGGAGTTCCTGGGTTCATGTTTAGCTGTTTGGATAGCTAGTCAGACTTCTAGCGAGGCCATTTACAGTTACGTACAGCTGAAGTGAAAATAAGAATTTTTGACTTTTATGGAGGTGACTTACTCTTGAAGGCGGGGTACATGGGGACAGTGTTGGTGATGAGCGAAGCGTCATATCTGGACTCGGGAGATGTTGCCAGCTCTGTCAACACAAACGTGTGAGTCACACCTGTCTTATCTGTTTGCACATATCCAAACAAGCTCGTATAAGATGTTGACATCGCAGAAACGTCGCTCAGAAGTTGTGACAGTCAAAGTTAACCCAGTGAAATTTCTGGTTATTGTAATGATTTCCTATTTTCCCGGCACTCCGCTGGAATTCCAGTGTTTTCCTCCTCAAATATCATTTTAAATGTAACTATATTGTGTTAAATAACACAAGCTATAGTGCTAACAATGTATGCAAAGTTTGGACAAATGAACTCCCCCATTATATGCAACAAGGTGGCCTGGTCCACTTTCTGTCGTTCTCCAACTTCCTTGGAAAGGTGAACTTCAGGAAACTGGTTCTCAGGGCCCTGATTTCCATCCTTATTTAAGGGTTAGACTTTTATTTTTTTCACATAATTTATATTTTATTTTCTATAATGTTCCTATGACTACATCAGTTAAATCGTCAAGAATTAAAGCTCAACAAAACCTAAACGACTCTTTCGATTACAATTAATATTACAAATAACTCAACATAATATAATTTAATCTCATTTATACTAAGATTTTATGATGTTTGCACAATGTATACAAAGCAACATGAATATTTCTGCACAGAGGGTCCTGTGTTCACCCTGTGGTGCTACCTGGGGGGAAGAGGAAGCCATACGTGAGGTGGGTGTTCTGGCCGTAGGCGCTGCAGCTGTGACTGTGATCAGCTGACACTCTGGCGTCGACTCGGATGCACTTAGCACTCGGAGAAGCATCTGGTATAGGAGTCATGTCCTCCTGTGAGACAGACATGTGACAACATACAGTGAAACTGAACCAAAAATGTGGTTAATCACAGTCAATTCATGATTCAACAGTAGGAGCATTACTTTTATCCTGCATAGGGCCGGGTAGGGTTAATGTTTTTATTCCCTTAATAAATGGAAAAAGGGTTTGTTTTGTCATTTAATGGTTTCAGTTGCACTTTGATGCAGCTGAAAGCATCTAAGATAAAAGTGAGAGTGAGAGTGAAATTCAGATGTAATCCTGGGCGCTATTACAATGTTTACTTCCACTCATGTCTGCGTGTTGTTTTGGCATTCATGCATGACGATGTGTATGCACGGAGCAGGTGTGCCATATGTGAGCAGCTGCACAACATCACAACAACACCTGCAACGAGTCAAACACGCACGTTCACCGAATCACAGGCCGAGTGTGTTTACTGGAGTGGCTGTTGGAGATTTCATGTTTGCATGTTTTCAGAGCTCGGTCACATCCTGCTGCGACACAAACACAGTCGCTCACTGCAAACAGCACGTACAGAGTGCCTCTAATGTGGTTTAACCTCATTTATATCAACGAAGAGAGGAAGAAGACGTCTGTTTACAGTCTGGACACGTCTGGACACGCTGTTCGTGCAAACGCAGGGCAGGGTTCAAAAACTACAGTCACTGTAGTTTTGACCATAAATGCTACATTTCAAACATTTCAAACTAATCACCTGAGTAAAGACTTTTGTAATAGTCTTTACTCAGGTGTCAGTCTAACATCCTCACACTGGCTGCCAGTCACTTTTCAAATGGATGTTAAAATGTTATTATCCGTCTTTAAGGCGTTACATGGGTTAGCACCCTCAGACTTTTCTGATCTTTTGAACGGGTTCACAAGGTTAACGAGGTCTGCGGATCAAATGCTCCCAGCTGTGCTGAGGTCCACATTACAGCACAGAGGAGGTCGGACTTTGCTGTAACTGCTTCTAAACCCATCTGAAAACCCACTTTTATTCCTTGGCTTTTAAATCAGAATGAGGAATGAATGAACTATTTTTATTTGTCTTATTTCTTATTCAAATCTCCTCATTTTATACTTTTTTTCATAAATTTTCTTTTTTAT
The DNA here is from genome assembly GCF_056152115.1 of Neolamprologus brichardi. Taxonomy (NCBI): domain Eukaryota; kingdom Metazoa; phylum Chordata; class Actinopteri; order Cichliformes; family Cichlidae; genus Neolamprologus; species Neolamprologus brichardi. The sequence goes on along the minus strand of NC_142124.1, from coordinate 2,763,443 downwards.
TTTTATCTCTTTTAATTATTTTTAATTTTAAATGTTCAGCACTTTGCTCAACAGTTGCTGTTTTAAATGTGCTGTATAAATACATTTGACTTTGACTAATCGTCATAAAGCACTGATTGCACCAGGGTTAGTAACACCAGCACGAAGTGCATTCAAACATGCTGATATAGCAGCTTCGAAACATTGCACAGGAAGGCTTCTTCCTCTTCTTCTATCCCAAGCGCCCTCTTGTGTCTTGCAGGCACCTCTGCATATCCTCCTTGACCACAACCGTGGACGTCGTCCAAGGTCTTCCTCATTCCTCCAACACATCCACTCTCCCTCCTCTGAACATGTCCAAACTGTCTCAGCCTCGTCTCGCTAGTGCCATCTCCAAACTACTCGACCTGAGCTTTGCCTCTGATGTACTCATTTATAATCCTGTCAATTCTGGATACTGAAAAAGTTTGCAAAAGGTGAGTTAAAGTGCTTTTCACAGACAAGAGTATAAATATAAGAATAAGACTTTCCACAGGAACAGGGCGGTGATGACCTGCAGACTCTTCAGGTTCAGTTTCTTGATATGAACAGTGTTGGTCAAGTTACTTGAAAAAGTAATCAGTAACTAATTACTGATTATTTCCCCTAAAAAAGTAATCCCGTTACTTTACTGATTACTTATTTTCAAAAGTAATTAGTTACTTAGTTACTTTTTAAAAACAGGATTTACAACCTGAATAGGTGATAAAGTGATAGATCTTTCAGCCCAATTGTACTTTTTCTGCATAATCATCATACAAAATGTAATCAAATGGAAAAGTCTCTTTTTAAAACTTGTTTTATTAGTTTTAATCTTTTAACTTTATGCATCAAGCAAACATTTAATTATCTGCAACATTCTCTGACTGGAAGAAATTAGTTTAATATTTAAACCTATTTTCTGCACATTCCAGCACATAAAATAAAATATTTTTTGTGTTTACACTCAGTCTTTCAAATAGATGCAAGTAAAACACAGCAGAAAATAAATAAAGTCAAAGACTAGCGGTCCTGTTGCTCTATTTTCACCTGTAAAGCAGGAGTGGGGTAGGCGGAGGGTTACCCTGGTGCAGGTGTGCAGCGGTCAGTGGAAGAATCCGTGAGTTTCTCTGTGAGTTTCCCATTACGTCGTAGCTACTCGGTGCTTGTTTGGAGGTTTAGGGGTTTTTTCGCTGTAAAAAGAAGTTTTCTTCCCACGCACAACGGACACTAATGTTTTTGTCACTTTTTATGGAATCAAACTCAAAGTAAGGTCAGTACTTCCACGCTTTAAACGCTGCACGCTCATACTCTCTCTGCACTCGATATATGATCCATTGTTGATCTGCACACAGCTGTTGTCACGAACGTCGCACTCGCTTACGTCACTGTCGTGAGACATTCTCGCAAAAAATCACGGTTTTAGTAACGCAGTAACGCAGCGTTCCTACGGGAAAGTAACAGTAATCTAATTACCGTTTTTGCAATAGTAATCCCTTACTTTACTCGTTACTTTTAAAAAGTAATCAGATTACAAGTAACGCGTTACTGCCCATCTCTGGATATGAACAGCAGCTAATCTTAAGCAAACAACTGGCAATCAATATGAACATTAGAACTCCTGAAATATAACAGAAAAAAAACTCAAACTTTTATCTTCATATCGTGGAAGTGTATCTCTGAATTTATCCTCTGACGTTTTTATAATTTGGACTAGCAGGAACACAACAACCATCAAACTAGAGGAAAAACTAAATAAAGTTTTAGGTGACTTCAAGGGACAATCAATGGCTGTAGAACCAAGCTGACTGATATAAGAACTTCACATGTGTGTACCTGTGGTGGCAGTGTGTATGATGTCCACAGAGGCATGGCTAGCTCTTTGCTGTATCCACTGATGAACTCCACATGATGAAGAAGACTGTACTGAGTGTCAAACATCACCGCTGGTCGACCAAACGGCAGCTGGGTGCTGTCTGCAAAAACAACATGTTGTACCTCGATGCCAAATTATTTGATTATACTTCATAATTAAAGGTGATTCTGTTGGTGTCCTCTGCAGTTCCTACTGACCAATAAAACGGCAGAAACAGGAGGCATTGCTTTTTTAAGAAAATCTAGATTTACTGTCAAATAATTTCCTCAGCTGCTAGCTGAACGCAGCTGTTCCAGTGTATGTGTGTATAGCAACACTTACTATAACTGTAGACCCCATCTGATGCACGCGTGAACGGTCCAGTGATCTCCACTTTGTTCTGAAAATGATAAAACGTGTTTTTTTTCCTCATCTTTGTTTGTTACAGAAGAAAGTGACAAACACGGTGAGATCAGCTGAATTTAGATGTTAGAAATGATTTCTGCGGCATCGCTGCCTCCCACAGACCTCATCGTCACAGCTGCAGCCCAGGTCGTGGCTGATTTCGGCGTCGGACGGCGGCGACGGTGCCGTGACTTCCTCTGGCATGCTGGGTTGGAAAGGCGGATCTTTCAGCAGGTCGTTCAGACTGCCGTGTGTCCCGTTGTTTGGAACTGGCTTCAATCCCAACAAGTCTAAAGCACGAACAATCAGAGGACACACTATTATAATAGTAATGATAACATTAGTGTTATTATCTAGGCCAGGAGTGTCCACCTCCAGCCCTTTAGAGCTTCCGTCCTGCAGCTTTTAGACGCATCCTTGTTCCGACACACCTGAATCAAAGGAGTGGCTTGTTATCAGGCCTTTGCCAAACTTGATGGCTGAAGAGGTATCCAACCATTTGATTCAGCTGTGTTGGAGTAGGGATGGATCTGCAGGACATTGGCTGTATCCCAACTCAGGGTCTGCAGCCTTAAAGGCCGCATTTTAAGGCCGATTACGTCACAGGGATGCGACGAAGGCTGTCCCAATTCGAAGGCTGCTCGAAATGCGGCCCTCAAATGCGTCCTTCATTTCCCTGAATTTTAAGGACGTGGCGGTGTAGACTTTGTGGCCCAACATATCCCAGAATGCATAGCGCGGCGGTGGGTGTGGATAATTTTGCCGAAAAAAACAGCAGATGAGGGGCGCCCGAAGAGTAAACTTTAAGTACTGAATATTATGTCACTTATTTATGTGCAAATGTTTAATAACGAAGAACATGAAAACATTCCTGTTGGCCACATGTCGGCAAAGTTATGTGACATTAGTGACGTTTGTACTAACTTGGTTTTAAAGCCTTTACTTTAAAATATACGCCGTTCAATAGCTGAGCTTAATCAGAAAATGATCAAAGCTCATGTAGAAACAAACAAACTAATGAACAAAAGATTTTCTCCTTCATTTCTGTCAAACAAAGCTGTATGAAACGTTTCCAGCGGTTAGTATCATGGTTGCTAGGCAACCTGGGCAGCGCAACGGAGGCTAGACCGTCCCATTTCACAAGCCTCGCACTTCCGGCCTTAGCGGTCTTTACGTACGCGGCCCTTGAGGATCGTTGAGGCTGCGTACTTTAAGGCTGCAGACCCTGAATTGGGAAACAGCCAGTAGCTCTCGAGGACTGGAGTTGGACACTCCTGATCTAGACCATATTTTCTGGCATTCAAAAGAAGATAAAAAGAAGAATTCTTACCACACATGACATTGTATAACTCTATATTCTCAAACTCCGGCACCATCTTCTGAAATTTAAAGCTTGGCCCGTGGCCAATAAAGATTGTCTGCATGCAAAAAAGAAGAAACATGTAAAAAAAAATCAAACAGTGAAATCAACTCGTGGAGTTTTCAAACAAACTTTATGAAAAACTATCGTGTGGACATCAGATCAGAGAGATGTACTCCTCATCATGAATTATAAGGTAATAGTCAGCCATGTTTCTTGTCCTTCTCTCAAATTCTACTTTTCTCGAAACAATACTGCGTGTGGAACAAGAAGAAACCTCTGGGGCTGAAAATGAACCTTAGATTCCAAAAGCTGCAGTTCCTTCAGCCACCACTTGATGTCATCATCAAGGGTCAGTCAATCATGGCCTTCTGTGATAAACTGCCCACTTTATAACAGATGGGCTTCTTTACGTTCTTTAACAATCACATCTGTACTGACAACACATCTGTCTTCAACTATTTAAATTCTGTTTACCTACAACTGCTACATGTCAGGCTTTAACTCACCTGGTTCAGCCACTGATCTAGCCCTCATGCTCGTAGAGCTGCTGGTGTTTAACATATTAAGATACTCTGGCTTGCTGTGTGATTTAAAAAATGCTACATGGTAACCTTTGGCTCAGAAAGCCCAAGATGGCGGTACTCATAACGGTATTCAAACAAACCAAGCTTGACGCACGATGCCTTTAACATATAAACACATAAGGAGCAAACAGCAGACACACGAGTACCCTCATGCTGGTTATCTTGTTGTCAAAGCCGTGATCACCGAAGAAACCACACCGAGTCCTCGGTTTTTCTGGCATTTTCCTGCAAACAACAAACATGGAGTCAGAGGTCACTGAAGCTGCCAGTTTCCTTTGTAATCGTCTTATTTTTTCCTCAGACTTGATAAGATCTCGATTTATTGGTAGTTAAAACGCCGTTTATGACCGATTAGAATCACAGGCTACCTGGCAATGTGCCACTTCCTCTCCATCAGCAGATGGACATCCTCAATCCGTCTGTTGTTGGCGTAGTGAAGCCTCTTGGGTAAATCCCGTTTCAGGTATGGCTTGAAGTGCTGAGCTGGCATTTTGCACTGAAACAGTAAACACAAAGGTGAACGACCCCTGCAAACACAGCGAACCGCTGGGCGTCTCCGTTTGCTTTAGGCTGCACTGTGATCGCATACATTTGTTACTTACAGTGAGGTTTGCAACCACAACTTTTGGGTCATCTGGAAATGGAAATTTGAGAAATATAAAGCAGGTTTTGCATCTAAAAAAAAGCACGTGTCACAGTGTGCTATTTAAACGTGCGGACTTACACATGGTCGATTTTGGCTCACGGGGTCGTATTCTGCCCAGCGAGCCAGGGATCAGCATGATCTCGTCTATGTTGAGTGGGTAGCTGCTGAGAAACTCTGTCCTGTCGCAGTGGGCCTCCTCCATCCCTGAGACATAACAGTGACATCTGTAACTTCTCGACACACCTCAGACGTACACAAGTTATGTGACCAAACGTTTCATGCTTGTGGTGCTGACACTGAGAGTAAACGCCAAGTGAAGGAACCTGTGTGTCTTTTAACCCTTTAAGACCTACCATAGAACCAAGTCCGCCAGAGCTTATATTATATGTTTACATGCTGTGGAGCCATTTTTGGGAGCATTTCAAGTTGCTATACATCAATACAACCATTATAGCCCAGATTTTAATAATACGTCTGCATTAAGTGCATAGTGATTACATAAATTGCAGAAAAAGTGCAATAAACTACAAAAAAATTGAAAATCGTTTTTGTTTTTTAACATATATTTCTAGTTAGAGAAATTTAAGAGGTTTATCCCTCAAAACTGTAAATACAAAAAAGTTGCACAAAATAGTTTCCCATCACAGGAAATTTATTTTGAGTGTCTTCATAGTTTTATTTTTGAAATACACCAATTTTTATACACTGCAGGAAAAACGAAAATAAATATTATAATGCAAATTTGCAAAAAAGCAGCATGTGCATCAAAATAAACTATTTCCAGCAGTGCAATATGAGTCCTAAGCATCCCAGAAACCACACAGAAAGTCATAAAGTCAAAGATAACTTTTAAAAACACCAGTATAGGCTCATGAGGCCCTGATGGTAAAAAACTACATTTCCGCAAAATGACGTCACTTCTGGTTTTGGGCAGGTCATGGCGGGCATGCAAAAGTTCGCGCTGACGTCTATTCCAATGTAGGAAGTGTTACAAACAGTTGATCGGATCAGCAAAGCGTGTTTCTGGAATATTATGTTTTTGTTGCTGCAAGTGCTTTTTATGCAGTTTTTGCAAAGCTATATGTGGAAGGAAACTGTGACCAAGGACAAGCTGATGGCATCAGATGTAAGTACAACTCCTCCGGTTTCATATGCAACAAGAATTTTTGCGCTAGCTCACGTGGTTGCAGAGCTACCGGGATTTAAAAATAGTTAAGCAAAACAGAGCGTGCTGCTCTGACCGGCTTTAAAGGGTTAAAAGAACCATGTGACTTTCAACAGTTTTAATAGAGACTATCAAACCTGATGCAACTCATGATTTCTGTGGCCTCCAGAACTAGAAGAGGTCAGATCTAGTGTTTCTTTAATCCTGTCTTCCTTCTCTCACCCTCAACCAATCACAGCAGATGGCCCCGCCCCTCCCTGAGCCTGGTTCTGCTGGAGGATTCTTCCTGTTAAAAGGGAGTTTTTCCTTCCCACTGTCGCCAAAGTGCTTGTTCACAAGGGGCCATCTGATATTTGGTGTTTTCTCTGTAATATTGTCTCTATTCATACAAAAAGCAGTGTGAGGTGTTTGCTCTTGTGATTTGGTGCTACAGAAATAAAAGTGAATTGAATTAAACTAAACTGTAGAAATGTTGAGTCATTTTTGACCAATCCTTTCTTCCATAGCCCTCATATAAAAAGTCTGTGCATAACTTCTTCCTTCCATTGCGAAAATTGGGAACATCCCATCTCAGAGTCATGCTGAAAACTAGTCCATGCATGTGTTGTTTCTGGACTGGACTATTGCGATTGCTCGTTTCCAGGCTGTTTAAAAAAGTTCAGTGAAACCCTTCAAAGTTGATCCAAAGTTGTTGCAGCAAGAGAAATAAAGAGAGATCATATTTCTCCAAAAACACTGGCTCCCTGTCAAGACTGAATTTAAAAGTCTCTCTGGGACGATAAAGCACCATAATTGTATTATTCCAATAGAGTACTTCCATCTCAGGCTGCAACCTAGAAGTAGAAGAACCTTCAGCTATCAGGGCTCTCTCCACTGGAACCAGTTCATACCTGGATCAGGTGACCCTGAAACGTTATTTAGTAATGAGGCTACAGGATCAGGCTGCTGGGGGGCTTTCTGAGCACTTTTCCTTCCTCCCAGTGAAGGAGTAAAGGCTCTAAAGAAGGTCTCTTACTCTGTAAAGGAGCTCTTCCCTCCAAATACAAACATAGAGGACTGTCTAATCATTGCTGCATTTACAAGAACTGTAATAAAAGGGTTAATTAGACAAAATCCTCTGAATTCAGCAGGTTTGTGTGGAGCTCGTACCGTGATCTCCTACAATGATGAGATTGATGCAGCGGTGCAGGTTCATCTGCTTCAGTCCATTCATTAGCTGACCAATGATGTTGTCGATTTCCCTCAGAGGGTTGTCCAGCTGTGGACAATATTTCAATCGAAACCAAAATGATTGATTATTGCATATTATTAATCGCACCTGCAGTGAAGAACTCTTAGAGCATCTTCAGGCCTCGCTCACCTCACTGCTGAGTGGACCCATTCGATGTCCGTAGGCATCGGGCTGCTCTGAGTGGACAGCATAAACATACGGCCTGAAAAGACACGACAAAGGAAACGTTGTGCTGTGAGACACTTTTCATGGAACAGTGATGACTGAACAAGGTAGAAGAAAACATCTCAAGCATCTCACCTGAACGCACAACCAGAGAAGAAACACAAACACCTACTTCACCTGCTGACACACCGAGCTGTACAAACACTCCATGCACGTCACTACCCAGCACTTATCTGCAGCATCCCTTCAGACACCAAGCTACTTTTTGCACAATGCAACAGTAGTTTGCACATTTCCACTGCACTGTCTTGTTTCTGTATCGTCCTGTTCTGTCTGCTGTTTCACTGTCTTGTCTTGTTTTATTGCAATGTTTGCACATTACTCTGTTATATGTCATATGTAGCACCAGGGTCTCTGTACTGTAACACTGTGCATGGTTGAAATGACCATAAAAGCCACTTGACACTTATCAGCTTCTGACCCCAGACTAGCTCTACATACACTTAAATCTGCAGTCTCTTTCTCTCTCTATTTCTCTCTAAATAAACACTTCTGCTTGGAATAAAATAAATACAAATTAGGTTTGCGAATAAAATAAACTTTTAAATTATTGCAGATAGGGATGCACCGATACTGATACTGGTATCGGGTGTCGGGGCGGATACTGTAAAATGTGTGTGTACTCATACTCGTAAAAGTTAACCAATACCATGAACCGATACTAACTTATTTCATTAATCAGAGGGTGGCTTGTCATTTCTGTTGTAGTTTTTTAGATTGGCCACTAGGGGGCCAATTATTATTTTATTTATTATTTATTTTATAATTTTTTATATTTTATTATTTACTTAATAATAATTATTTTGTTTGTTTGTTTACAATATGGACACTCTGCAATAATTTAAAAGTTTATTTTATTCTCAAACCTAATTTGTGTTTATTTTATTCCAAACAGAAGTGTTTATTTATTATTCTGAAAGCTCGAGACAGTGCCAATAGTTCAGTGATATTTTGTAAAATTACAATGTGGAGACTCTGCAATAATTTAACAGAAGTGCTTATTTTTCACTTGAAATTTTTTTGTGGTCATTTTTATTAAGATTTTATTTTTTATCGGCAGGGAATATAATAAAACCTGTCTTCTAATTAATTGTATTTGTGTGTGTGTGTGTGTGTGTGTGTGTGTGTGTGTGTGTGTGTGGTAGAAGTATCGTTTTTTGTACTCTGTATCGGCAAGTACTCAGATCCAAGTATCGTATCGTATCAGTTTGAAAAAATTGGTATCGTTGCATCCCTAATTGCAGAGTGTCCATATTGTAAACAAACAAACAAAATAATTATTATTAAATAAATAATAAAATATAAAAAATTATAAAATAAATAATAAATAAAATAATAATTGGCCCCCTAGTGGCCAATCTAAAAAACTACAACAGAAATGACAAGCCACCCTCTGATTAATGAAATAAGTTGGTATCGGTTCATGGTATCGGTTAACTTTTACAAGTATGAGTACACACACATTTTACAGTATCGGCCCCGATACCCGATACCAGTATCAGTATTGGTGCATCCCTAACATGTATCCTTTTTTAAATATTATTTCCAGTTGTAATTTCACACATTTTGACAATCCTCTGATCCTGATTCTGATCCTGCTTGCACAGACCATCGACCACATAATCATCAAATCAACACACAAACTTTGACATGAGAGAAACTTTACACGAGTGCTGCAGTTTTGTTTAGTAAGTAATAAGATATGGACGCACCTGACATCATCAGGCAAGTGCAGCCAGTGTAAGATGGTCAAAATCCTCCTTTCAAGAGGAATCACCCTGAAAACAAGAATCAGCTGATGATTAAAATGTTAATGACAAAACCTGCGTGACGATCACTTTTTATTCTGTCATCGAATAACTGAGGCTGATGGTTTGAATGTAAATCAGCAGATGAACACGCCGTTTTGTTCTGACTGCTCGGACTCGTCAATGGCCTTTGTTGTGACGGACTGTGTAGGAGTATTGTCCCATTGTCTGTCTGTCTCAGGATGTGACTAGTGCGCATCTTCATGTGTAGCCCTCGTGATCATTGAGTCATGCAGATACTCGCTGACATGAACCTGTCTGCTTCGTGCCTGTCGGTCGAGCTGGGCTCGGTCATCGGGTCAAATCAAAATCAAAAGCTCCTCTTTTACGTCCGTGTTGTTCAGACTTAATAACAGTTTGTAGTTAATTACACGAAGCATCAGAGAAGCACTGTTGCTCGATGTTGTCACACATTTTCATACTTGCTTTTTAAAATTAAAATCTTTGACTCTACCCAGTATCCCGTTATCATTTCTCTTCTCCTCACTGCTTCAGACTCAATCTTCAAGAGTTTTTCAGCTACTGAAGTGTATTTTTATTATTTCTCCTCAAAGATTGAGTTTTATTTATTTTAGTGCATTATTGTGTTATTTGGCAAGTAGAAAGATTTCACCACAATGAACAACAGCTTCACCAGCGTCCACATCATGTCTCCTTTCTGTACTGTTTCCCTAAATTGGCAATATCCTCGGCAACATCCACACCTAAGCCACTTCCCCAGCCACAGACTGGCATCCAGGGTGTACCCAGCTGTTTGCCCCATGAAACGAGTCATAGGCTCCAGCCCCACTTATCCCTGAGGGGGCATTTTATTAAGGCTACGTCCACACGTACACGGGTATTTTTGAAAACTGAGATTTTCCGTTTTCATTTTAAAAAATAATCCCGTCCACACGTAAAGGCAGAAATGAAGGAAAACGCTGCTAGGAACATGCCAAAGCAGCAGGTGGCGCTATATTCCTAACCGTGCAGAAATGTTGGCCAATCAGAAGTCTAGAAGCCTCGGTGGGAAATAGTAAACAAAGCTGGGGCATAGAAGCAGAACCGAGTCGTATGTGTGGAGGGACAGTAACTGTGTGTGTATAAGTAAGCATTTAAACACTGCAGAGAGAACAATTAACAGTAAGAGTATTGTAGAAATTCATTTCACCGAAACAATAACGTGGCGCACAGTGTGACGTCAAAAAGGCGCACACCTTTGACGCTGCGTTTTTCTCGTCCACACGTAAATACAAAACAGAGTTTTCAAAAATATTCACCCTGGCCGGAGTTTTTACAAATCTCCGTTTTCAGTGACCAAAAACGCCGTTTACGTGTGGACGAAAGGTACAAACGCAACAAAAAAATCTGCGTTTTCAAAAATACCCGGGTACGTGTAGACGTAGCCTAAGAGAGATGTCTGAGGCCATCGGACATTTAAAGAAAATCAACACAAAATATATCAAGAATGTATAAGTGGTGCAGGAAAAGTGGCTCCTCAGTAACGTCTGATATCTAAAGCTACTGAAAAACATTCCAGTACTAACTTAAGTACCAAGGCCAGAAGAACGTGCCTGGTTTCACTCCTTGTTTCTCAGCGGTGATCCAGATCTGAAAAAAAGAAACAAAAGGAGATGAAATCCAGAAATCCAACGGTCCTCTTAAAGTGTTATAAGTGACCTTAACACAATACGTAAGCTCTTCAAATCTATGGAGAGAAAACGTTGACAAAATGGTCACAAATGTGTTCAATATTCTCAGGATTTTGCGTCACTCTGCGTACTTACAAATGTTGTTCCAGCACACGTACAAACACCAACATTTAAAGAAGCACGCTTTTTTACATTTGCATTTTATGCTTTAAGAGCTACGCCTGCTTTTTGTCCTGCACTGGACTCTAGACTGGACTCACAGGCTGTCCGCCCCACCAGCGGTGGTTCAGTTTCTCTCTGGAACGCAGTGTGAACGTGGCGTTAAAGTCCGGGTCATACATGGTGTTCCCCACAATCCCGTGGGACTCTGGGTACAGGCCCTGCAGACAGATGGCACATTTACTGTTTTAAAAACGAGTCCTACGCTTGAGTAGCAACACGAGCGCAGTGTAAGGGCATTTTGAACATACTGCAAACATTTGTGTTTGCTCATTCTTCAGACAGAGTACTCATTAACAGACTAGCTTTACTGTAACTTCTGAACCATCCGTTAAATATGCTGGCTCACTTACCGTGGCTAAGGTGTACAAATTTGGAAATGTTTTCGATGGGTAGACTGGTCGCATGTACGGCGTAGACGTACCACATCCTCCTGAGGGGAAACAACAGGTAACTTTTTGTTACATTTTGCATTTTAAAAAGTAAAGAGTTGTGAAAGCTGCATTTTACAGGATGATACAAGCAACCAGGCTATATGTTTGACTCATCAAAAAGTAAATAAAGGTCATACAGAAACTGTTGGCTCTGTAAAAATCACTTAAATACAGATGAGGTTAAAAAGAAGACATACTGAGTTTATGAAGGTTTGGGATGACAGACTGGTCCTTCTTCAGGTAGGAGGCTCTGAACCCATCGAGCGAGAGCATGATGAGAGGAGGACGGATGAAGCTGAGAAGCACAAGAATGACAAAGTTGATTGATCTGGCACCGGTTCTGACATAAACGGTAGTAACCAGACCGAAAAGCAGCGCACATTTCGGTGCTTTATTTTCCTGAGCTGTGATACACTTTGGATTCTAGCCAATCATTTTACGTTTCCGAGGATAGTAGGCGGGTCCAGGTACGTACGTTCTTTTAGAGCAGAGCTACAGATTAAAAATGCCCAAGGCGAAGCGGTCAAAGTCTGGCTGTACTTCACAGCAAAAGATGCAAACTCAGCAGCTGCAACAAGTGCTTTAAGCTGATACTGTGATACTGTGTGATAATGCATGTAAGGTGAACTAGCAAACATCATCATAGCTACATGCGGCTGTCTTCTTGTTTGATGGCAGATACTCCCTTCACCCTGGACAAAAAGGCTAAAATGACCAAAGAAAAAGTGGAAAACAGTTAAACATGAGAGGTTTTTGGACAAAGTTTCTGTTTTTTCCATTGTTTAAGCTGCTTCCAGCCAAGAGTGATACCATATATGCCCCATAGCTGCAGAAAAGGCTAACATTGTTATCTTTTTACAAAAAAACAGCTGAACATGAGAGGTTTTTGGACCAATTTTGTGTTCTCCATTCTTTAAGCACTGTTTAAGCACCGGCACCGTTTCAAAAGTACCGGTTTGGCACCGGTATCGGATAAAACCTAAACGATACCCATCCCTACTCCATGGAGTTTGCATCTTCTCCCCATGTTTGTGTGGCTTCTCCCCGGGTACTCCAGCTTCCTCCCACAATCCAGAGACATGCACTTAGTGGGGATAATTGGCAACTCTAAATTGCCCATAGGTGTGAACGCGGGAGTTAATGTGAGTGCAAATGGTTGTCGGTCTCTGTGTGTTAGACGGGCGACCTGTCCAGGGTGTACCCTGCCTCTCACCCTGAGACAGATGGGATAGGCTCCAGCACCCCCACGACCCTGAAAAAGGATAAGCGGATGGATGGTTGGTCATCGATCTTACCCTGCAGGGCATTCAGGACTCTTGATGTCCTCGCATTCTTCTTGCAGCCATGAAGTCTCACCTTGTGAGGAAACCACAGTACATCACATGCTTTACAGTAAATTTAATCTCCATGTCACTTGGTTAAAAATGATACTGATATGTACCTTTGCACATGGACTTGTAATTTGAGCAGCAGTCTCCTTTTTCCAGACAGTCCTCTGAGCAGTGGCAGGCATGGTCTTCGTTCCTCTCCTCCCCACAACGTTCCGGTTTGCATTCAAAGCCTCCCTCTGAGCACAAACAGGAAGTCAGTTCATTGATTATTTCTGTGTGTGAAAAATAACATTTTCACAGGATTCTCTGCAGTTCTTTGAAAATCTCAGCACATGCAATGATTCAGCAGCTTGTAGAAGCAACTTCAGCAGCAGTAACCTAAGTTAGTCTGGTCCACTGGTCCACTGGTCCACTCGTCTTTGCAACACTGCTCCAGTTGACTGAGGTTGATGGTTATTTGTTTGTGCACAGATCTCTTAATGATCTTTTTCTTCTTCGGTATATTCAGATAGAACTTTGCAGACCTAATCTGTGCTGCCATGCTCCTTCTTAAAGATTAGAGTCCTATCCTGGCACAATATCATAAACTTTAACATTTAACATGTGAATGAAATGAATCATTTGAGGCCTCTGAGCTCCAGCTCTTGTTCTGTTTTGGGGGGTTTTGCAGTTAGCCTGAGCAGAGACTTCCACTCCTGGGAAGATGGTGACATCGTGATGAGATATACACAGTGTTGGGAAGGTTACTTTTAAAATGTATTGCATTACAGATTACAGAATACAGAATACATGTCCCAAAATGTATTCTGTAACGTATTCTGTTACGTTACTCAATGAGAGTAACGTATTCTGAATACTTTGGATTACTTAATATATTATCATGCTGTTTACAACTACATGAATGTACTATTGCTGTGATTTATTACTGTTACTGAAGGTCCGCGGCTCCGAACCGTAGTAAAGGGACCTCTGGCTAATACGGTGGGTTCTGTGTCGGCTCGTAGCTGAAAACTAGCTTTACTTTGTTGTCTGGGTCAACTTTGCTAGCAGAGACAGAGAGAGGCGTTGAAAGGCTGCTCCAACAGAACTTATTGTTTCAGAGGAAAACACGAACACGGTGTACAGTCGAGTCTTAATAGCTTACTTACAGCTGGGCTCGTCAGGCTCTCTTCTTGGCTGCAGTGGTTATTATTATATTTACATGCTTCCAGCTCCCATTTCTGCTCGATGACAGCTCGTACTTTTCCTTTTTCTCCCTCCCTCGCTCACAGACACATAACGGGTATGGCAGTCCATTCTCCCTGCAGCACGGACTACACTGCCTATGATGCTACATTCTTTAGAGCTATACCTGTAGCATTCTGCCTGTTAGCTTAGCACAACAACAACAACAGGCGCTCTCTCACCCAGGAAACACGCAGAGAGAGAGAGCGTAGCCCTGTAACCATGGCAACCGTAACGCTGCCTGGAACAACAGAACGTAGCTGTCAAACAAAACCCAAACAGTCCTGACCCGCCACAATATGAAACAGGGAAGTACCGCCGTGTAATCCATTTATTTCAACAAAGTAACTGTATTCTAAATACCACCTTTTTAAACGGTAACTGTAACGGAATACAGTTACTCATATTTTGTATTTTAAATACGTAACGGCGGTACATGTATTCTGTTACTCCCCAACACTGGATATACATACATGCATTTGATTAGCAGCACCAAGCTGCTTCCTACCTCATTAATTCAGATGAAAGCAGAAACACATCAGCGTGCTGCATCATAACGTTACTCTTTCTGGCTCCGTTTAAGACTCTCTTGTGTTTTTTTCCTTTCATCCAGGCGTTTACAAAACTTCTGAAGGAATGTGTTGTCATGTACAAAGTTTTCACAAAACTCTGGTATTTGTAAAGTTTCCTGAGACACTAAACGATGCTGAACCGTCACACAGCCTGGTTAGTAGGTGTGAACGACATTAAAAACGACTTTCAGCTGTTCCCTTATTCACAGCACATAGTGCTCTGTGTTTGATTTGGCATCTCAAAGGATTTTTGTCACAAAGTCCAAGAGTCTCCTCGTTCTGCAGAAACCCATCCAGCAATCAGACTCCTGGACAGCACGTTCACTCCATTCACTGATCGTTAGCCATGTGGTACTAACTCTACAGAGCTTGTTGATTAAACCATTGTGTTACTGAGCCTTGAAAGTACTGCAGTGTCTCTGTGGGTCCATGACCATCTCAGGCTGCGCATTCGCCTCCAGCAGCCTCGACAGCTTGTTCAACTTTAGCTAAATTCTGCCGAGTTCAGCTGCCTCTGAGCCCCGTTCCACTGTTTAACTGTCTTCTCCCAACCAACGTTTTCAGATCTCAGATCTCTGTTGCATAACAAAGGGTCCTAAAATGTGTTACAGATGATCCATACCCAGGCAACGCTGACTTTTTATTTTAAAAAGAAGACCCACAAGAAGCTCATGGTTGCTGAAATCATTTGAAGATTTTTTTAAATGTTCCAGTTGTTTACTTCATGTTTTCAAGATGAACGTACAGTTATCTGTGATGCAACCAAATTAAATTAGCATCAGATGAAAATTAACATTTTGGCTTTTGTTAAATGTCCCTGTGTTACAAGAGAAAGTGCTCCTCCCGAGCTTTTAGACACTATATGAAGCATAGGTAAATATCTATACTTTAAATATTAGACAGCTCTGATTGGCTGTTACACATCTCTAAACTGCTTTTAAGGGTTTACATTGTCAGCTCGATGCAGTTGACCAAGAGCCACAGACTGGGTAAGAAAACAGGAAGTGAAGAAACGAATAGAGACGTGAGCGAGTGTGCAGAAGACTGACCTGTTTTCAGGCAGTGCTCGTCAAAGTCAGAGCAGCAGCTGTAGTAGGTTTTGCAGAGATTGTCACATCTGCATCCCGGAGGGCTGGCCACCTCCAGCTCAAAGCACCTCCCCTTACAGGAGCCCGCTGAGCTGACCCACTCTGAAATGACTGCAGGGAGGGGAAGGGCCCACATACAACGTTTACCAAGTATAATGGTGTACAGCTCTGATATAAAATGTGTTTTTATGTCTTTAAGCAAAATCAAGGAGTCACAGTACACAAGTTCTAGCTCGGTTTGCCTCCATAACAGTCGTTCAAGGTACATTCAAGTAATTTTCCTTTAACATTTTTTGTCATCTAGATTTTCGATGTCAAAACTCTCCTGTTGATGTGAAGTTAAAGTTAAATAAATGCAACTCGTTCCTGCTTGAAGTTTTGTTCACATTGGTCCAGCCATTAAGGAGGAAACATGTACATACAGATATATATTCACACATATGCTGCTATGATTAGAGTGAGAAACCAAACACCAACAGTGTGCCTGCAGCTACTAGCTCATGTTTTTTCTAGCTTTGATGCTTTGATGTAACTTGATACACATTTTAAACATCGATGTCATTTTGGTCAAAATGCAGAAATAAAAGTTTCCACCATATTTGATCCCATCAGTCTTCAGCTCAGCTATAAGACTTTTCTTTCTGAACTCAACAGCCCATAATAAGCGTTGCTAAGACATCGAGTGTGTTCTCACTTTTAGTATGAGACGGCGGGTTGTCTCCTCCCTCTGAAGGTCGGCTGGCTTGAAACACATAAGCTCTGCTGACATCAACGCCCCACAGACAGAACACAACCACTACCTGCAGAACACCAGAGACCATTACTTTTTAACACATTTCCACTCCTCAAGGTCAAAGGTCAGGCTGGGAGCATCTCTACAGCTTTAGGATCCTGCTCAGCAAATCCTTACAAGTACTGATGTTTTCCAAAGTACGATTTAAAACCCAGATTTAAGGAGAAAGCAGCTCAGAGTGGTAACGGGAGCTTTGGTTTATGCAGCTCCAATGATTTTATAGGTTTAATTACACCAGGGGTAGGCAACGCCAGGCCTCGAGGGCCGGTGTCCTGCAGGTTTTAGATCGCACCCTGTGTCAGCACACCTGAATCAAATGATCAGTTCATTACCAGGCCTCTGGAGAACTTCAAGACATGTTGAGGAGGTCATTTAGCCATTTGAATCAGCTGTGTTTGATCAAGCACACATCTAAAGCCTACAGGACACCGGCACTCGAGGCCTGGAGTTGCCCACCCCTGAATTACACAATCATGCAGTTGGACACTTTCTTGCTTAAATAAGTACGACTTTCCCTGAAGAATCAACTAGATGGCAACTTTGTTGCTCAAAGATCTGTTAATGATGAAGCCTAAACAGTTGTGCACGTTGCTGTGCCATGTGCACCAGGTGCACTTTTACACCCACATACAGTTGCAGACGTTGACCTGATGTCTCCACTTTTCCCCAAATAATAATAAAAAAGATTCACACAGATTTACATATTCAGAGTTTCCTTCTTCCATTACGATGTTTATTACTATTCAATATTTTAGACAATAAAAACACTCAAATTAGTAGAAATCTTACATGAAGTAACATAAGTGAAGCATAAGTTAGACCATGACCTGAACACCGAGTTTAGAAACAAATGTTTGATCTGAAATGTGACTCACATCCGCGGCTCACAGATCACGTTTGGCCTTGACAGACAGTTTGGACTCTGCAGGTCAACCTCATGCGTGTCATGTGTCAGCGGCGGTAACATTTCTGTGCCGTATCAGGCTCACACAACACTTGTTATAAAGTCCCAAAGTAGCCCAATTAGGTCCAGATGTGTCTGGTAACTGGATATTTTCTGTCAACTCAGCATGTGGCCAGATGTTAGATGTACTGTGACTTCTCCTCCACACTACAGCTGTCACAATCTATGTCAATACAGCGCCGTGACTTGTGGATCGTGTCAGAGTGCTCAAGGTTGCCAAAATCAGTATGTTATCCGGGTATTTTGACGTCAACTCAGTGCGGACTGGTGTGTTCTTTAAACTCTGACGATCCAGTGACTGATGACTGATTCAGGTATAATTCATTTTGAATATATTGCGGTTGCTAATTTCAATTCATTCTAAAATGAATGATGATAGAAGTGATGATGGTGATCAAACCCACGTCCTGAAGGACGGACACGGGAGTGATCCACGGCGGAAGCGTTAACCTAAAGCGTTTGCTTACCTTTACCTCCCACAGGTAAACAAATCTGCGGCATTGTTGACAATGAGCTGTTCCAGGCTATCCATCATCATCATCATCATCATCTGTCCCGGCGTGAGTCAGACAAAAATAACAGCAGCAGTCACCGCTGCTGCATAATTGATACTTCTCAGACTTATGTAACGCCTTCTTTCTTAAAGTGAAGCTTCCAGGTTTGCGCGTTTGCGCTGATATGAGGCGCGGAGCGACTGTGTCGCTCTCAGGTCGATACATCTGCAGCCCTGCGATCTGTTCAGAGGGCAGGCGGGGCGGAGCTGGGAAACACTTTAAATGAAGCGAAAACGACACAACGCTGCAATCAAACCAACAAAACTGTCACAGTCTTACCGTACCAAGTTTCCCAGGAGCATTTTCCGCAGAGTCGCTCTACTTCTGAAAGATGTGACCAACGTCCGACAGAAGGTCCTCAGTGCACCTCCGCAGATCGATGAGGCACAGCGCAGGCTCCAACTCTCTCCCTCTCTCTCTCTCTCTCTCCACTTGTTTGCCTTTGCTCGCTCTCTCTCTCTCTCTCTCTCTCTCTCTCTCTCTCTCTCTCTCTCTCTCTCTCTCTCTCCCCCCCTCTCTCCCCCCCCTCTCTCTCGGTGATCCAATAGGAGATGAAGTAATGGTA
Source organism: Neolamprologus brichardi (assembly GCF_056152115.1). Classification (NCBI taxonomy): domain Eukaryota; kingdom Metazoa; phylum Chordata; class Actinopteri; order Cichliformes; family Cichlidae; genus Neolamprologus; species Neolamprologus brichardi. Next base: position 2,744,789 of record NC_142124.1, on the reverse strand, counting down.
ACAGCTGCGCTGTGGTACAAGAGAGCGTCAGGTCGGGGTGACGCTCCGGAGTCCGACACAGTCAGCAGCATTGAAGCGATCAGAGAGAGAGGGAGGGAGGGGGGAGGAGGGGTGTGTGTGGGGGGCACTCACGGGGAAAATAAATTGTATAATCTTTGATCCTGAACGTTTACTGTCTAAAGGAATATGGTGGTTTCATTAATATTGATTTCTGTGAGGTTGATCAAACTGTTGTAATAAGCGCTGACAGCTGAGATTTAAAGCTCTCTGTAGCTGCTGTGGAATAAGAAAAGTTGCATAACAAAGCAGTTTTGAATTTTCCTGAGAAATGTTGCACTGAGTCAAAGTCCCAAACTGACTGTATGCTGTCTTATCAAATGCTTAGCGTTGCCTAATGACTGGTGATGAAATCTGAGCAATGCACAGTGACTGTGAGCTGACGGTTCAGAAAAACAGAAAGCAGTTCCAGCTTCACCACATTTTCAGTCTTTATTGGAATACTGAAAATCATCTGAAAATACCAGCAAACTGGAAAATCCACAGGACGGGGTTTTTGAAGCTCTGTCAAACTTTAAAAGTTCATATTTCCTTTTAACACAAACAGTAGGTGGAGCTGAACATTGGTTATTTCTTAAAATGAATTTTGGCTAAAGCAGTAAAACAGAGCTGAGGTCTGCCACGTCACTCAGCGAGGATACTCCCTGCATGAATACACTTTATGTTCTGTCTGCAAATGTCCCAAAGCAGCCAAAGCCCATGACTTTCAACAGGAAAGTACTGCAGTGCATAACGATGGGCTTTCCACAGTCATCTGTGTAAAGACTTGGGCAGCGAGGGCTTGTAAAGTAAACCTGTTTGCCTCAGATTTGAGTTTTTGGGGGTTTTCTTTTACTGTGAAATTCACAAACCTCAGGAATAATTCACCAGTGCACAATCATCCCTCAGGTTCCTCTTTGTTCACAGAAGAAGGTAGAGTTTCATCCAGGATGTGGCACCACCACACCAGATGTGGAAATGAGCTCTGTCCATCGTGCGTCTTAGGTGGCGAGGAGGGCGGCGTTCCACTGGATGTGCTGGAGCGATTCTTAGTGTTTTATTTAGAGATCAGAAGAAAAACATGGTTGCAAATTAGCAGAACGTGTGCACTGATATTCCCGCCTGCTACCACACAACAGCAGCCGTGTGTGCAGAACCACGTCGGGTAAAGACGAGAAACGTTTGGATTTGTGTTCGTGAGACACCTCAGAGGGCATTTCATAAGTTTCCTTTACTTTAGACACACGTGCTCAAATTTCAGCGGAGAGGTCAGAGGTCATGTGCTGCAGGTCGACATTTATTGACTTGTTCAAGGACATCAAACATCAGCGTACTCTCCTGTTTTTCTTTTGTTTTTATTTGCTGAACAAAGAAAGTCTTTTGTGTTTCAGTGAATGTGAATCTACTTGAAATTCATGGCAGAACATAATAAATGATTAATGGCCAAAACTTATAAACACACGTAAACATCTAAGGGACTTTGTATCACAGAGGGTGCACATGTCAGCCGGAGACAAAAGGCTGATCCAGCATCAGAAGCTCAGCCTCCGTCTCTCTGACTGAAATGACTGAAAGCTCAAAGACACCTGAAGCCTGCAGCGTACCAACCCAGCGCAGCCAAATCATGTGATTCACATGTTAGACAAACAGCAGGACGAAGACACGACACTACGAAGAGAGCGCCGTTAGTCAAAGCTGTCTCTGCACTCCCTCTAATGGCGCCCTTGTACGGCGGGCGAGAGGCTTCAGAAGATGTTTATCTGTCAGGCTGGATGATCACCACAGAAAGTCACAGCTCAGCCATGTTTAACAGCACATGCAGCCTTTCAAAAGGCTCTGCTCTCACTGACAGTCTGCTGTTGGGGCGTACTGGGGGAAGGGAGCTCTCCGGGCTTTGAAATGGATCTGTACGTCCATCCCCTCGGGGGGGAACATCCTCGTCTTACAAAGACCACACACAGACATAAACAGTCACATATGCATGGGCACGCACTCAAACAGAGGCAGCGTGCCAGAAGCACACACGGCGGTTTTCATGGACAAGAAGACAAAAGACAAAACATTTGAGAACATTTTAAGAAACTGCGCCTCATTCGTGGTTGATTCTGAGCCAAGCTTTGATGCTTCGGCGGGCTGATGGCGGTCAGGCCGCAGCTTGAATTTCAAAGCACCTGGACAAACCACAGCAGCAAAACCAGTGAGATTCGATTAGATGGAACTTTATTAAACCCTCGGGTGGGTTCCTCCGGGAAATTCAGTTTCCAGTAGCACCGACAGAAGTTTAATGTTACAGATATAATAAAGGGGAGTGTGCATAAGCATAAATATACCATATGTACACATATATAATCCATATAATATGGATAATGTGGATGTGGAGGTGCATGAGGCTCAAAAACATCCACTTCTTGTGTACAAGCATTTTATTTCATTCTTCAGGTCACCAGGCGCCTGCTGCCGTAGGCTGAGGATGGCTGGATATTTAATTACCCTGCTCATCCCAGTATTTGAGTGCACGATGAAAATATTCAAAAGACTTTGCAGACATGCAAATATAAACAAATACACATGAAAACTTTGCAGGTTTTTTGGATTTCAACACTATTCAAATCTTCAAACATGAGACGAGACGACGGTTTGCAGCCAAGTCTTCATGTTCCTCAGCCTGAACTGAACTCTGACTCGTGACCGTTGTGGACAGAAGCGCTGACCTTACAGAATCTGAACTTCCTTTTGTCGTGGCTCACAGCGCCGCTGTCAGCTCAGCCTAACCGGAGAGGCAGGAAGAAGTGTGACGCAACCAGAAAGGCAGATGCTTCCTAAGCAGTGCTTACACATGCAGAGTCTGCACTGAGCCAGCAGCTCACTTACTAGAGGACAGTTATGTGACTGCATTAAGGTGCCGATGACACCGTTTAACTTTAACACATAAAAAAGACAGAACAGCGAGAACAGCTGTTTGCATTTGTGTTATTATAAAAGTACTCAAACAGTAACCGAAAAAGGAATAGGCTGAAGCCTTATGGCTTATACTTATCCTCTCCCTTACCCCCATAGAAATAATCGAATCCTTAACCAAGAAAATAAATAGCAATGATAAATAAGTTGTATAACAGTTTGAAAAGAAATCAAGAAATTAAATCAACACAAAAAGATTTTAACAAACCAAATTTCTATAACCTTGTATGATACTAATTTTTAAAATCTTCCTGAAGAATGACAAAGAAAAACACATCTTCAGTTCATCATTAAGTCCATCCCATAATTTCACTCCCAAAACTGACATATCTATACTTAACATTGAAATGCCTAAAGTGAGAACCAAACTTATAAGACCCCCTCAAATCATATTTTCCATCTCTTAGTTGAAACTTACTTAAAATACAAATTGGATCATTCTTTTTCATCACACGATATATCATTTCTAAAGTTTTAGAATATATAATGTCCATGAATTTTAACATAGATGATCCTACAAAAAACTGGTTGGTGGACTCCCTATATCCAACTTTATTTATTATTCTAATAGCTCTTTTTTGCCATTTAAATATTGAATCCAAATATGTTTTGTATGTGTTCCCCCAAATTTCTGCACAGTAGGTCATATAAGGCAAACAAAGGGAAGTTAAAGGCAGTTTTTATTCAAAAAATCTCTGGTTTTATAAAGAAGAGAAACAGACTTGGATGTGGGGCTTCCAACAAAGTTTATCATCAATAATTACTCCTAAAAATTTTGTCTCATATACTCTTTCAATTTCAACATTATTTAAATCCAATTTTACTTTAATATTACTTTTACGACCTCCAAATAACATAAATTTTGTTTTACTTTCATTCAGTGATAGTTTATTAAATACAAACCATCTATTTAACGTCATGAGTTCTGTTTTCAGTAATTTCTCTATGTCCTTTCCAGAGCAAAATAAGTTTGTATCATCAGCAAACATCACATATTTTAAAGTATCACTGGCTGTACAAATATCATTTATGTAAAGTAAAAATAACTTAGGTCCCAAAACAGATCCTTGCGGAACTCCACAAGTTACTTTTCTAAGTTTAGATTTCATGTTATTAATACTCACATATTGGAACCTATTATTCAAGTATGCAGCTGATACTGATACGGATACTCAGTATCAGTATCAGTATCAGCTGCAGGTCAGGCAAGTAAAGGAAGTCAGTAACATGGAGTGTTTTTCTTTTTATGATCTATGTTTTATAACTACAAACACATTTCTGACAGATTTAGTGTGAAACTTCAGCTTTGTCACATCGATCACTTTTATGATGTTTGGGTCATTATTGGTGGTTTTTCCTGCTTCATGCTAAAAGCTCATACACTTACTGTCATGGGGACCCAGGGTTCATGTGTCTGTGGACTTGTTTATATTTCTCAGGCTGGCAGTCCTCACTGGTTGTCCTGCCTGTGTGTCTGTTTAACATGTATGTGTTGTTGTTGTTGGCGGTGTCCTGGTTTCCCTGAGACACCAGGCCTGGAGAGCGTTTCAGCCACACCCGAGGAAGGATAACTACACGCACCTATGGCTGATCAGCTGATCTGTTTAACAGAGTAGCTGAGCTGCAGTGGAATGTTGTGAGAAACCCAGTCAGCTAGTTTGCAACTGTATCCTGGTTCTCAGGTCTTTGCAGGAACTAACAGCAGCCTGTTGTTGTTTGCAGAGGGTTGCAGAAACAAGTAGAAGCAGTGGAGCGCTGGAGAGCAGGGAACGAGCACAGGAAGAAAGCCCGTGGAGAGGATTATTGGCACCTTTGTCCTTTGATTCATTGTAAATAAACGCACTGAACTCTACACAGGACGTCCTGCGTTCAGGCCCTACTCTCTCCATCTCTGACACTCACTCTGGTTTTCTTTGTCTGTGCTTCTTTCCCAGCCTGTGTGATTGTTTAAGGAAATGTTTTCTTTCGTTTGTGTTCAGTTTTCACTCAGTTGTTGGTCAGTTTATCTGTCTGTGGGTATTTCTTGAGTTACTTCTTGTGTTTTCTCCTTTTTTAAGTTTCCTTAAGGCCCCGGCCAGTTGAAGAGGGCCTTTGGGTTTCTATTTGGTCAGTTTAACCCAGTAAAACTGCAAATTGTAATAATTCATGTATCTAGCATTCATGTCAGGTATATGGGAAACAGTCTATAGAAAACATTAGTATTAGGAGGAGAACCCGGTGAACCGACAGGCCAGACTCCCCAACGTTTCACAATAAAACTGCAATCATTGTTTTTAAGCCACTCATGACATTTTTATTCTTTCTTATTCTTTTATTCTTGGACTAACGTATGTTTGCAAAATGATCCTTTTTACCTCTGCTTGGCCTTCGTCCTGCTCTGCGCTTCATCCATGTAACTTCTTGGCTTTAAATACCACCTTCCCTTTAAACCACATTACTTCTGATTGGCCTGGAAATTTGGCTGTTGGCCTTCTGTGCTCACTGTCAGAGCTGTAACATCTTCTTTCTTTATAAAGTTGCTACGGTAACACATTAACACGTGGTTACAGTTCCCACCATCGAACACCTTCACATGTCTGAAGCAAAACGTGGAAATGTTAGCATCACACATCTAAACGTGTGTTTAGAGACACATCCCATATGGAAAAGATTTATATAAATCTTATAAAGTTTGTATCTGTCTTGTGTGAAACTTGTATGAAAAGCATACAAGAGTGAAAACAGATATAAGATCCCTTGAAAAATTATATAATGAAACTTGTATGTTTTGGATACTTACTAACAAAAAATATGAAAGTAATGAGAAAGTGGCCACTTTCATGAGTAAATCATATATGTTTTTACTATTTCTTTTCCATATGGGATGTGCTCCTGAATGCAGTTTGAAGTTCAGATAGCATCGCACTGAAATACATGAACTCTTTGCTCATCGTAATTCTGGAGCAGTGATGCACTTTGGACAGGGTTAATGTTTGCCTCACTACGCTCAAACACACACCCACACAAACAGCCTGGTCCAGTGTTCGTGTGTAACAGGAGATATTTTATATATAAACTGCTTTTTGTGTCACTCGATTTTATTTCTATTGTCCCAAATCATTCAGCCCAAGATCACAAGCCAACAGAGTCATTAGAAACAGGAACGAGTCACAAATCAAACTCAGAAGCTTTCAACAGTTTTCAGAAAGAAACAAACTATCAAAACACCAAAAGGTGTGAAAGGCAGAGATGATTAATTAACACCCAGGACTTAAGTTCTTGATTGGTGTTATTTAGCAGCTGAGTGTGCAGACAGCCTATGGAATAATGCAGCATAACATTTGTTAATAGGGGTGGGGAAAAATCGATACTGTGTAGCATTGTGATATTTTGTTTGCTAATAATGTATGGATACAGGGACAGCAGAAATCGATACTTTGTTACAAAAAGGTTTTTGTGCTCTGACTTCAGAGCATGTTGATCCTTTTTCTGAGCAAGAATCCTGACATTCCTTCACTGTCCAAATGTGTTTAATAAACATGACAGTTTACTTATTTTAATTTAAGACATGTTTTATTTTAATGAAGTTTAAAACTTTTTTATTTAATGTAAAATTATATTTTGTTTTAATTTACTTTCAAATTCTTCAGTTGCTGAAGGGGCTGCATAGTTTTCATAAACTGCATAGTTCAGAATAGCTATAATTGTACCAGATGGTTGATTCAGTTAAGTTGGACTAGACTGTAATACAAACCGTTCAGTTTGTCAACAATCAAACTGAAATGAGAGAAAGACTGAGTGTGAGACTTTGATATTAGAGAAAATGAATATTGATAAAGTTTACCTTTATGTACAGAATCTGAATATCACAAAATATTTTTAAAAATTGCAATAATATCGTATCGTGGGATGTATGGTGATTCCCACCTCTATTTATTAACTGTTATCAATTAAGAAGAAAATTTAGCAGCGACGGTGTGAGTGAAGCTTGTGTCCAGCAGAGGGCAGCAGTGCTTCTTTTACAGAGGAGGTGAGGCCTGCAGAGAACAGGCAGAGGAGCGGGGAATGAAACAGATATTAAAGTTTACTCCTAATCCTGAAAAGATGAACATAAATAAACCCTGCCAACACATTACTACGAATCAAAGTCAGCTCTTTACAGCTGCAGCTTCATATTTGTATGTGCATGATCATCATTTTAATGGATGATCTTTCCAAGAGTCAGAATTTACAGCAGAGAAAAGGGCCGTATATTTAAAACAGACAGTGGATCAATAGTGAAACACGTTAACAGTTCTGTAAAACATCATGTGTATTGACTCTGGCGCTCTGTGTCCTGGGAGCTCATTGATCCGTGTAATCAATGAGACACGACAGCGTTAGATCACCGCTGAGGACACTGATCGATTATTAACGAGGAAGTGCACAGCGACACTCAATCACTGGGATTTACATCCAGCAGTTATTTAAACGACCTCCAAACATGTCGCTCACAAACGCAGGCCTCTCGTGCTTTGCTCAAGGGCACTTCTACTGAACACGCAGCGACAAAGAGATGCGATCAGTCTTTTTATATTCTACTTTTTAACCTTTATGTTTTCCCAGACTGGGAATTTAATTATTTTGTGATTAAAGAACTAAAAACGGACATTAGAATAAGCCACCAAGACAAAGAACCTCATTAGCGGCTCTCGCTGCTCGTTCTTGGGACATGTCGCCTTAATGTAACTGCGGTCTCGGGTGATTGATTTTAAATGAAGCCCAATTGTGAAATAAGCTTTTAAATTAGGACAAACATTTCCCACAAAGGTTGTTAATGGGCTGCTATTTTCTACATTCTCAGGAACAGTATTGAAATTATATTATCTACTGAGTTGTGTCCATGCGCATCAAATTGTCCAATTTCTCCAAGTTGATGAGGTTGTTGTGGTTTCACCATCCACACCAGAGACCAGTTTGATCAAAAGTGAACCACAATTTTGACACTTGTTGGTATCAAATAATCACTCATCTGCTGGGTAAAAGCACCAGTTCTTCCTGTTCGTTATCACATTGGCTTACCAGCCTATATGCCAGCATCAGTCCAGCTTTAAAGTTGTCTGACTTACTTATCTGAATCTCAGATCCTCCCAGACTGCAGCATCTCTGTGTGAGGGAGATGCAGGGGGGAGACACAAACCTCCTTTCCTGTTGCTAGAATTTGTTGCAACTTGAGTCACTTCCTGTATTTGTGAGTTCTGGTTCAGTTTTGAACAGGTTGGTTAGCTTTAATTAGAGTTACCATTTATTTATTTATTTATTTTTGCTATAAGCAGTAAAGACGAGAAACAAATGAGAATAAACTGCAGCAGCTCCAGAAAGAAAGAAAATAACGTGGCTGACAGAACTGGCTCTGCTTTAACATGTAGACCAGGGGTGTCGAACGCCAGGCCTCGAGGGCCGGTGTCCTGCAGGTTTTAGATCTCACCCTGGGTCAACACACCTGAATCAGATGATTAGCTCATTACCAGGCTTCTGGAGAACTTTAAGACATGTTGAGGAGGTCATTTAAATCAGCTGTGTTGGATCAAGTACACATCTAAAACCTGCAAGAGACCAGCCCTTGAGGCCTGGAGTTCGACACCTGTGATGTAGACAAAGGAGCAACGTGCAACACGAGCACTTAATTTAACTGAGACAGAAAATTGTTTTTACACTTGGATCTTTCAGAATAAGCTTTACTCAGAACTGACACCTGCCCATCCTGGTTTACTTCACATTACAGGTTTGTAGGTCTGCCATTCACACGTCACATGCAGTGAGATCATCAGAAAATACAGAGAACCCCCAGTGTCCTGCAGGGTTTAGATGTGTCCTTGATCCAGCACAGCTGATTTAAATGAGAGGCCTGGTTATGAACTAATCATGTGATTCAGGTGTGCTGACCCAGGGTGAGACCTAAAACCTGCAGGACACCGGTCATGAGGCCTGGAGTTGGACACCCCTGCTTTAAACTCTGAACAAAGAGCACTTCAAACGGTCTAAACACACTGAGATGCTGCGTTTGTTTCATTTTCTACTTCTATGAAATCAAGAAGAGCCACATGGGATGAAGAAGCGTAAACGCTGCAGGTTCCTTTCATGATGAAAGCACCTTTGCCTTCAAATGTCACTGAGGAGAGAAATGTTACCCAGCAGCCTGACGCAGGTACTGAACAGCAGCAGCTCAGGCTCACACCTTTAACACTTCTCAACACTTTAATAAAAACTCTGAGCTGTTATTAAACTGCAGCAGAGATCCAGGCTTTAATCCGAGGATGCCGCCTTTCAGGAAACATCTGAAGGCGATGAACTCCTGACTCGGTTAGTCCTGCGGCAGGTTGCCATCCTGCCCGGGGTGCACCCTGCACCTCTCTATGACAGCAAAGACTCCAGCTGAGGCCACACTGCAGAACTGAAGGAAGAAAATGAATGAATGGAGCTGCTAACACAATCGGCTCTCTGTTCCTCCTGGTTAAAAACAGCGTGTGAGTCACAGACGTGTCCAGTGAAAAAGATGGAAGCTGACTATAAAAGTCTTTATGGATGAGCTCACGCCCACATAAGCCCTAAACTGCTCTAAAGTCGTATACTTTACAACCACAGAGCCTCGCTTCATTTTAATGTTTCCAGGTAAACAAAAGAAACACATGAGACGTGTTTGTTAGAGGAGTTCATGACCCACATGATCGTGGGTCACTGTGTCAAAGGTTAAGAGCTTGTTTTGTTTTGCAGGGCTGAACTCATCACCCGTCCCCACAGCGTCACATCTGCTCTCAACAGCAACAACTTCATATCAAAGAAAACTGTCCAAGAAACTCCAGAAATTAAATTCACCTTTGCAGGTGGAGCAACTACAACTCCATCGTGCAGGAGAAGAAGGAAGGCACAGTAAACTGAACATGTGATTGTTCTCCAGCAGACAGCGATGAAAATACAATGAAGGGCTTTTTTAGGAAACCATTAAATGAATGCATAACAAAAGTGCTGCGGATATTAAATCATCTTAATTAAAGGGAATATTTGACAGAAAATAGAATAGAATAGAATAATCCTTTAATTGTCCCACAAGGGGAAATTTGGTTGTAACAGCAGCCAAAAAGACAAATATACAAACAAACAGGACACGGAACAGAAACATACACAATTTTTCTTACATATTTACATTAAGGATAATGGTTACTATAAACAGAGAGTACTGTACAGTTATTAAATTAAATAAAAATAACTACAGATAAGAGGCAAACCAGGTTGTAGTGCGAATCGGTTAATTAACTTATTGCAGTTACAGCATTGATGTAAACATCTGTTTGTTGGGAGCAGTTCTGATCGTACAGTCTGACAGCTGCAGGGAGGAAGGAGCTGCAGAAACGCTCCTTCATGCATCGAGGATGCAGCAGTCTGTCACTGAAGCAGCTCTGCAGCAACATCTACATGCATGGGCTGGGAGACTCTGTCCATCAGAGATGTTATTTTGGGCAGGTAAATAAATTAAAAGTACAAAATAAATGATCATCGTTTGATCCTGATACCACCTGAAAAATGACTAAATATTATCTCCATGGTGACGCACAGGCTTCGTCGTTTTGTTTATTGTTTTGTAATAAATTCAGTTAAATGCAAATCTTGCTCCTGGATTCTTTTTGATGCATCTAAAAAAAGCTTTATTTATTTATTTATGCATTACTTGATGATTAGTTATTTATTCATTCGTTTTCCTCCAGAAACAAACACAAATGTCTTCTGGTTTGTTACGTTTGCACCTTCATATCACTTTTGATTCAAACAGGTATCAAATGGACTGAATGTAGTTTAGCCCAAGATAATGTTAACAGTGTGAAACTGGATATTTCCTGATTCTATTGATCTGTTTGTCAAGGCAACAGCTGTCTGTATCTTTGTCGTTTTATCTTCAGTTTAACTCTGTTAGCCTCATGATCAGCTCACTGATGAGTAACCTGAAAACTCGAGACACTAGAAAGGAATGTGGGTTTATCTCCCACATGTTGTTGTATAACAATGATCACGACCACGTGTCCTTCCGTGTGACTCAATTGACAAGTTTAAAGCAAGCGACAACCTCGGGGGCTGAAACAGAAGCAGCAAAGGCTGCAGTTCCTCTGACGGCCATTTGAAGTATTTCTGTAGACCTCCAGGTTAAAATCAGGGGCGTCCTCGGGAGCTGGAAAAGGAAGCAAACGTAGAAGTTCTGCAGTTCCTCCAGAGTCCTCTGTGTGTGTTGTTAGGGGAAACTTCAAAACCAGAGTTTTCAGTGGTTAACTTTACATTGGAAACATTCTCGTCCTTCCCTTTTAGTGACTAACTGTGAGTTCGTATGTGTGTTTATTGAGTTGTCCCTTAGTTTTACTTGAGCTTTATGTTTTGGTTTCATTTTTACTTGTTTTTTGCCTGAAAATGTGTGTGTGTTACTATTAATGTGTAACAAGGAAGTCAAGAACCTTCATTACATGAGGCTCAGAGAAAATACTCCAAAGGACAAATATGGACGGAAACTCAGTGCTCTGTGCTGACCGATGGAAATCTCCACTGCTCTGTCCATCAGAGCAGAAATGATCTTTGTGTTTCCCCTTCCTCTCCACCTGCAGCTGCTCCTCCAGTCTGCATGGCAACCAGGCTGAAGCTCCGTCCCATTTACAAGCAAACACCTTCTTAATCCTTCACGTCGCTGCTTTCTTGTAAAGTTGCCAAAATGTTTGAGTGTTTTTATCTTGTAAAGTTACACAGTGCAAAACTGTAAATGCAGAAATCACCTGTATTATCACACAGTGACTTTCAGTGGTACAAAAGCTGAAACTGAAAGGTAAATGGCCTGTATTTGTATAGCGCTTTTACTAGTCCCGCCTAGGGACCCCAAAGCGCTTTACACACCCAGTCATCCACCCATTCACTCTCACATTCACACACTGGTGGAGGCAGCTACAGTTGTAGCCACAGCTGCCCTGGGGCAGACTGACAGAAGCGAGGCTGCCATATCACGCCATCGGCCCTTCTGGCCAACACCAGTAGGCGGTAGGTGAAGTGTCTTGCCCAAGGACACAACGACCGAGACTGTCCGAGCCGGGGCTCGAACCGGCAACCTTCCGATTACAAGGCGAACTCCCAACTCTTGAGCCACGATCGCCGAAAGGCGATTGAGCCTCAGGAACAGTGAGTTTGAGGTAATGGCAACACAAAGCTTGATATCTTGATCCGCTGCAGGAACACTTGCTTTTGTTTTCTGCTCTCCAAGCAAAGTCTGCCAGCAGGTAAACATGCATGCAGAGTGTGCATGATGCCGCTGTGTGTACAGACAGGAAGCACGAGGTTTACAGTACTAAACATCTACTGCAGATTCATCTATGTGCAACAGTCTGTGGAGATCAGTGCAATACTCATGAAATCCCCTCTTGCTGTGGAACATAGAAGAGCTCCTGCACTCTTTGCATTAAACCTGATTTTTTTGTGACAATAATTGTTTAACAGTTCATGAGTAACAGTTAATAATTCAAACGCACTGTGAGATTTCTACATTTACGAGTGTTATTTCTCATTTTTTACATCTCACTACACGTCGCCTCTCGTCTCCTGCTGACGGCTCGTTTGTTTGTTTGAGGGTTTAATATTTAACTCGGTCACGCACGTCTATTTCTAACCAGCTGACTACCCTCCCGTCAGATCACAGGTCCAGTAACTGAGTACTGACCTGAGAAAACTGATAGGTGTCATCAAGCCTGCGCAGAGTCTCACTTGAAGCCGGACAACGCTCAGAGACTGATGGTCTGTCCATCTGTTGGCGTGCGCCTTTGAAGCTTGTCGTCTTCCGGATTCATCTTCTGCATTTTGCTTTTCGTGGACTTGAACAGAGATGGGACCTCGAACAGGAGGTAAGAACATCTCGCTTTACTTTCCAAACTCTGAACATGTGAGACAAAAGAGCAGAGACCCGACAGGAGCCGTAACTCTCAGCAACGTCACAAACAAGATGCAAGAGATAAAAAAAGTTGTAAGAAAGTCAAAGTTTAGAGTTTATTTATTTCTTTATTTTTAGTTTCAGAGCTGTTCGTAATAAGTCAACAGTTTATCCCACATGAGCTGCTTTTCCATCAGATGCTCCTGCATGTGTCACTGATGCAGCTTGTGTGGTTAATTCTTATTATAACCTTTAAAAATAATGTTTCTTTTACATTTTTATCACGTGAAAAAGAATCGTCTTGTTATGACCACATGTACTGATGGAAACTGACTTCTCACATTTACTTCACTACACGAGGAAGACAGTAAATTATTATCCTGCAGAGGAAGAACTGTGATGATTCAAAGGCAACCGTTTCCCTCATGAAGCAAATAAATGCACTTTATTGTTTGACTGTCGTTTTCGTATCCGGGTGAATCTTCGCCGAGTCAGCCGTTCTTAATAAAACAACCTAACCGTGGATCTGTGTGGTCGTGTGGAGACGCCACAAACACTCAGCCTGTAGCATCGTTTCTGTTCTGATACATTTATGAAAATAAATAAATAATAAAAAGTGACGCAGAGGTTTCAAAATCAGTTTTATCACAGATTGTTACATACGTGATCAAACGATGTTTGCTTCAACACATGAACAGTTTTACACCTCGAGTCATCAAAGACTGTGAGGGCGAGGGAGCAGAGCGTGCTGCGCTTTCTCACGCTCAGCTAATCGTGTAATGATTACGACCCCGGGCGTCACATGTCAGCGGTTTAACCTCTTCGCTCATAGCAACCTCAAGAAACGTTCTTCTATCTACTAAATGTTTTTTAATGTTACTGTTAATGTTAAACTGCTTCTCTGTTTAACTGCACCAGAGCAAACATGGCTTCAGTAGATTTATGTGCTGAAAAGGGAGAAAACGAATGAATCGCCGTTAAACTCGTCAGAAACTAAGACCTGGTCTGGCGTGAACGTGCAGCAGCAGCAGCGTCGTCGCGCCGCCTCGTCTCACAGCAGAAGGAACGACTCAGTCAGCACCATGAACTCAGCTCAGCTTATCTCTGCTATTGAAAGAAGCGCGGCTTCTTATCAAAGCGTGTTTGAACTGAATTGTTGGAAGTTAAATAAAGGAAGTCAAACACAGAAGTGGGTCAGCTTCAATCGTTATTATTGAAAACATGCAAGTCTCCATCTCATCACTTCAACACTTTCCTTCTGTCTGTGAGGGGAGACGCAGAAATACATCATATTATTACAATATGTATATTTTAATTCATTTAAAGGTGACTTATTGTGAATAATCCCACTCTCGCCTCTGTGTAATATCACACAGCTCTGACTCACAAAGATCAGCTGCTGTTCAGACCTGTTTGTGACCTGCAGATGATCCGAGCAGCGCCGGCCTAAATCGGCTCAGAGAGCAAAGAACTAAAATAACTTTATAAAATAAAATGAATCATGCAGAGCTGCTCTAGTCCATCAGAGCAGGAACTCAAGATGTTCATGTCAATATTCATTTGGTAAATAACTCAAATGTTTGAAATGTAAAATATCATCAACAGTATTAAGGTTACAGAAACTTCTCTGTCTCCAACAGTCACAGCATCCAAGGATGTGAAAGCTGTCACAGGTGGATGTGGCGGAGGTCGGGGAGAAGCCCGGATTAGAAGCTGCAGTGATGGACACATATACACCCGAGGACGAGTCGGTCTCCCCAGCACCTCCTCCTCCTCCTCCCTGGTGCTCTCCAACCCCAAATCTGGTAATAAAAATGCTCAACAACTGAATTAAGGAGCAGCTTTAGACCTCTACAGCGTTAGCGTCGTCTTTGCTTTTCCAAATATGGAAACCAAACTGCTTTTAGTCATAAAAATCTGCCAAATCCAACATGGAAAGTTACCCACTTGCATTAAATCTAAAATGTCTTTTACTTTTGTCTCAGTCCTCAAGAGACCAGTGAGCACAGAGGAGCTACAAGAACCAGGAGGACCCTACATCAGGAAAACCTTCACGGTAAATTCATTTTACACACTTCAGAGAGTTTTCTATGAAGCTGAGGGGAAAACTTGTAACATTTTTTTCACAGTACAAGAGAAAAATGAGCGAATGGGACACCTTCTTTCTTTAAAAGTGCTGTTCTATTATTTTAATGTGAACGTGTTTCAGAGATGATGGTGTTGGTGCTGGAGTGTAACAGGTGTCAGAAACGACTGACATGAATAAAACACTCGATGAGAACGACGACGTCTTTTTCTCACTTTCTGTGTAAAAGACTTTTGCACACTGCAGATAAATGTGTGACCGTCGTCTGTGTGTCTGCAGATTGTCGGTGATGCGGTGGGCTGGGGCTTTGTGGTCAGAGGAAACCGGCCGTGCCACATCCAGGCCGTGGAGCCTCAGGGTCCAGCTGCTCTCGCAGGGATGAAGGTAAGCGTGACAGGGCAGGTGGCTACAGGAGGAAGGCTGGTCACAACCGAAGCAGTTAGAAGTAGAGGAAGAAGCTACTGCTGATATTGTGCTGAAGAGATACCAACTGAAGCTGAACTAGGGCTGTACTGTTGTTTGTACCACAACACGGCAAAAAGCCAACTCTGTTAAGGAACTGATGTTGATTTCAGCAGAAACACTTGAAAAAGTTCTTACTTCCTGTCTCGTGTCCTGATCTGCAGGTTCGCCAGTTTGTGGTTTCAGTCAACGGCCTCAACGTTCTTGATCTGGACTACCGGATAGTCAGCTACCTGATCCTAACGGGACCCAGAACCGTGGTGATGGAAGTGATGGAAGAGGCTGAAAACTGAGATTAGAGTTACGTGACCTACGTGCGCCCTGCTCGAGTTTTTCCTCCTGCAAAGACGCAACAATGAAAGAGGAGAAGCGTTTGTTAGGAATTACACAGGAAGTCTTCTGTTTCTGTTGCTGAGCTGATGATGGGTGCGTTTGTTTTCAGAAGAAACACTTTTATATATTTGAAAGATGATTTTGTAAAATCTGAGTAGCTTCATCAGGATGAGTCAGGCTGCGATCCAGAGAGTTTATCAGCGACGTGCGATCGGATGAAGTGCTGAAATCTTTCTATTGAAACCTGTTCAGCTATGATATATTTGTTCATACATGCTCTGTGGATATTTTCTCCTGTGTAGCACACATGCTGCAGGGAATAGTCCTGATACTTTAAACTACTGGAAATAAAAAAGCTGCTGAATGCAGCGTGAGGAGGTGACACACATGGCAGCGTGGAATAGCTGCGCTGCTCCGACATCATCACAACAAGTTACTAGCAACAATGTGCTTTGTACTGTAGCAGCTCTTATATGATATCAACTAAATGCAGTAAGAATAACAGTGGAAAGGAGGAAACGTTGGCTGAACGTGTTTATTTTCAGGCGTTTTGAGACACGCCTGCACGCCGTCGACTTCAGTGACTCCTGACACGATGTTGACAACAGTTGTTTCTTCTTGTTGTGACAGGTTGGACTTTTAACCCCACGCGCCCCCTCACGTCCTCGTCCACACACAAATACATTACTTACACAGAAAAAAACACGCCTGGAAACTCTTCCTGCTCTTTAGCCCTTCGTTGTGTTTACCTTTCCATCCGCTCGTGTCTGATTCCCAGTAAAGAAGCTTCGTGAAGTAGATCAACTTAAACTCACTGACGGAGCGGCTGTAACTGCACTGCTTAGTTTCGAAGCCTCTCTAAAGTGTCTCTTATTCTTTCATCTTTTTATACCTGTTTTTATAACGTGCCTGTGAGAGTTGGTGGGATGTTCCTCCATTAATATGTAAAGCCTCTCGGCGGGCAGCACTCTGCTCTCTGCGGGAGGATCCTGGAGACTCGTGAGTCTTTTGGCTCCTCGTCGTTAGCGCCGTTTTCAGTTTGAAGGATCGTTGTTTAAAAGAGCAGCTGGAGATTTTATTGAGAAACTGAATTTTTAAAATGTTTCACTTTGTTTCCAACAAAAGAAATAATCAATATTTAATGTGTAACTGTATAATTTGTTTCAAACTACTGTTTCCTTTCTTTTATTTGTTCATGTTTAATTGCTTGTATTTCAGTTTTGTTGTGACTGTAAGGAAGCTTTAATTTTTAATGCTGAATACAAATAAAACCCTTCAGTGACAAAGACAGGCTCTCCTCTCTTTATAGTTATTAAAGCTCATTAGTTGAAAGACGTGTAACAGAAATGTAACAAAAAATGTTCTAAAAACTAACAACATCAGACAAATTGTATAAGACAACCAGATTAATACGAAGCAAAATAAACTGTCTGTTTCCAGTAACTTTCAATCAAACTAAAGTCATTGCAGATCATCTCATCCTCCCACTGATGGCTCGCATGTTTGCTCTGGTTTCTCTCACCATCACCAAACCCTCCGCGTTAACACTGACTAATAATTAACCGATCATCTCAAGAGTTTCTTGGTTAAATGTAAGTTAGTTCATAAAAACAGGCTTTAATGATCTCAGAGTTGCAGAATGTGCACGAAGACGTGATGTTACAGTCAACCAGGAGCAAAGTTCACTGTCTTCTGTTTACTTTTAACCCTTCATCCCTGCAGCTGCTGACAGGGCGAGTGTGAGAGCTTTGTTTCACCTTTTCAGCGTCACCTACGTGTCATTCTCTCCCCTGTCCTGCTCATCACTACCACAGCTTTTACTTCAGGTGTTGACGCCTCACTAATCGCAGATCTTTCTCTTCTTGTCATATTCATTCAAGAGTGGCATCTTATCTTAAACAGTTTGAGGGAGTTTCAGAAAAGTTTGTAGGAACACAAACACACAAGTCTGCCAACATGATGTAACACAGCTCTGGCTGTGAGCACAGGAGCATCTGCCCACTTTAAAAACTTTGTGAGAGGAAGATCATTCAGACGAACTTTGTCTTAAAGTAGCTAAAGCAGCTTATTTCATATAGAGGATGAATCGAAGGGCTCGTGACTTATGCAAAGCTACTTCAGAGCAGATAAACAATGACATGTATCATCAGGATGAGACTAAAAACTATTACCAGCCAGTAGAAAGGAAATAAACCTTAGTGATGATAATCAGGTCACAGAGACCTGTGGACAAAGTTAACGACTTCTACAGAAACCATCTGATGATGACAGAAACATTCACGGTTATAAACTGATGGCTTCTTAAACAGGCTGACATATTAAAACAAAACACTTGAACACTACAGGACATCAGACCAGCACAAGTCTCACCGAAGGCTCAGAAGCTACTCGAGTCGTTATCATTTAGGCAAAGCAAGTTTAATTCAACAACAAGGTGATTCAAAGTGCTTTACAGAGACATTAGAAACAACAACAAATAAAAAGCAGGATTTAAAATTGATTAAAACTAACTAACTAACTAACAAACAAAACAGTATATAAAATCAAAAATCAAAACAGTTAAAATCAGTAGTTAAAATTTAAGCTTAAAGTGCAGATTTGGTGCTTTATTCAAATGCAGCTGAGAACAGGTGAGTCTTCAACCTGGATTTAAATAAACTGAGTGTTTCAGCTGATCTGAGACTTTCTGGGAGTTTGTTCCAGATATAAGGAGCATAAAAGCTGAATGCAGCTTCTCCGTGTCTGGTTCTGACTCTGGGACCTGATAAAAGACCGGATCCAGATGACCTGAGCGATCTGGAAGGTTCATACTGGGTCAGGAGGTCACTGATGTATTTTGGTCCTAACTAGGGATGCAACGATACCAATTTTTTCAAACCGATACGATACCGATACTTGGATCTGAGTACTTGCCGATACAGAGCACAAAAAACGATACTTCTACCACACACACACACACACACACACACACACACACACACACAAATACAATTAATTGGAAGACAGGTTTTATTTATTCTCTGTCGATAAAAAATAAAATCTTAATAAAAATGACCACAAAAAAATTTCAAGTGAAAAATAAGCACTTCTGTTAAATTATTGCAGAGTCTCCACATTGTAATTTAACAAAATATCACTGAACTATTGGCACTGTCTCGAGCTTTCAGAATAATAAATAAACACTTCTGTTTGGAATAAAATAAATACAAATTAGGTTTGAGAATAAAATAAACGTTTAAATTATTGCAGAGTGTCCATATTGTAAACAAACAAACAAAATAATTATTATCAAATAAATAATAAAATATAAAAAATTATAAAATAAATAATAAATAAAATAATAATAGGCCCCCTAGTGGCCAATCTAAAAAACTACAACAGAAATGACAAGCCACCCTCTGATTAATGAAATAAGTTGGTATCGGTTCATGGTATTGGTTAACTTTTACGAGTATGAGTACACACACATTTTACAGTATCGGACCTGATACCAGTATCGGTATCGGTGCATCCCTAGTCCTAAACCATTCAGAGCTTTATAGACCAATTTAGAAACCAATATCTTCAAAAACTGCTCCCCACCATTACAGCTATGGTCATATCTAATATTTTAAATCTCATGAAAGAACCTGGCCAGGACGAGGCATAATATGATTGTTGTATAATAAATTCACTGTCACTATCAGGAAGGGCAGCGTAGTAATGCTGGAACAGAGTCACACTGGATCCCAGTCAAATAAACATCGGGATATGATTTCAGGATATTTTACTCTCACTCCCCTGGATCGTGTCAGACGTGCTGACAGCTGACAGCGGCAGTGCTAAAGTGGTGGATAGTATTGCACTTACAGCTGCGCGGCTCTGTTTCAAGCACGATCGTGGTTACTGTGATATCTACGCCTACAGCAGCATGTTGGACAGATGGAATAATAACGAGCTGCTAACACAGTGAGTGTGTGCAGGCCACAAGCTCAGATAGGAAAACTGGATGAGGAAGAACAGGAACACACAGAAGCAGCAGCTTCAACTTTGTTATTGTTGCTTTGGAACAATTAAAAACAGTCCAATCACATGGCTGTGATGTAAACAGACGGGAGAGATTAACTTTGAGTTATGTCTTTTGCACGAGCTTAAATCTAATCTAGCACATGATATTTACAGAAACAAATAAACATGACAAAAAACTGCCAAGACTTTGGTGCATTTTTAAAGATTTTGTTTTTTGCAAACTGATGAACATGTTTCTGTTGATGTCACATGACTCTAATGTTTCAATTTTAAGACAATAAAGGGTTTGAAAATGTGCTGTAGGGCAGCGTGATGTGTTGTTTTCTTTTAAATCAACCT
Source organism: Neolamprologus brichardi (assembly GCF_056152115.1). Taxonomy (NCBI): domain Eukaryota; kingdom Metazoa; phylum Chordata; class Actinopteri; order Cichliformes; family Cichlidae; genus Neolamprologus; species Neolamprologus brichardi. Next base: position 2,724,660 of record NC_142124.1, on the reverse strand, counting down.
GCTGTCCAAAGAGATGTTTGGTTACTAAATGAAATATTCTCAAAATCACATATATGCCTCCTGGCATCAAAACAGAGAATCTGTAAATAAGCTTCTCAGCAGCTATTTCTCATTTCTAAAGGTTAATTACTGTTTGCAAAGTGTTTGCAGGTCTCAGAGTAGATGCAGGTGCAGCTTTGCAATTGTGTGTGCTGTCTGTTGGACCGTGACCAGCCTCTACAGTAGCTGCAGCATCGAAAACAATCCTTGCAGTTCAAATCTTTAACTTTTAGGGAAGCTCAGAAAGTCTCAACAGAAGGACGGGCTTCCTGTGAAAAGCCAGAAGAGAATCCAGGATGTAAACGAGTCCTTCACACAGATGTTTGACTGGTTACAACTGAAGCTTTAAGTCAAACACAGACACAGACTGTAAATGTGTCTTTGAAGCTGCAAAAACTATGGATCACCTTTGTTGCACTGCCCCCTACTGGCAGAACCAAGATCCACCAAAAAGACTCTTTTTTTAATAGTTTATATATATATACTGTGAAACTATAAAGCATATTTATAGTTTATAGTTTGCATATTAATAGCTAATAGTAAACACTAATAAGAACAGATGCTCTAATCTGTAAATTATATTCTTTGAAGTGTTGTCGAATAGATTATGCAGAATCATTTCAAACACACTGCTGTCCCGTCGAGACTGATGATGTCTCCCTGTCATCCTTGCAGAGCCGTGTCACTGTGCTTCATGCAGCCCTCTGTGTCCTCGGTGGGGGAGCGCATCATTATTATTTTCCTTTCAGTCACAATCAAGACGTGTTGCGAGACTCTATCTGTGACTCTGCAGGTGAACGGGGTCACATTCTCAGCTTCAGCATGAGCAGAAATATAATTTGTGTTCATTTGAATCTCGTGGTTCAGTCGGTTCATTTATGAGCAGCCACAGGCCGCCGTCAGCTGAACCCTGTCGCATAATGAAGCCTTGGCTCGCTGGTTGATCAGTGCACACGGAGACTCTTTGCTTATATTCCCAACAAAGAGTTTGCTGGCACAACATGATCAGACTGAAATGTTGGCGTGAGAAATCAGCCACCAGACAGGGATGAGTCGTGACTTTGACAGCAAATATCTGCTTTTTAGATTATTTTTGTCACAAAGATGAAAAAGATGATGTTTAATGCACACGCCTAAATATAAATGTCACATATCACCACATGCTGTACTGTATTTGCACTAGTGCCTGTTCAGACTACAGTAAACTCTCCTGAGCTCGTCGGTGTGAGTGTAATCTGCTCTGAGGTGCACTGCACTCTAAAACTCCCATTGAAGAAAACTCAGTAAGACACACTGTTTATTCAAGCTGCTGTTTGAGAGCCGTGAAACTCAACATCTGAGGGGAAACACATTTTTCCTGTTAAATATTTATGATTATGATAATACAAGAGAGTCCAAAGACCTCAATCTCTACTGTTAAAAGCAACATGCTCGCCAAACAAAGCCGTAATATCCGAGGTACAAAAGAAACTTAACCCTCACCTTCAGCTCACAAAAGCTCACGATTCATTCAAAGATAGCAACACCTGCTCACTCAGTGCTCAAACTTCTATGTTGCTGTGAAATCCCAAAGATGACACGATGGGTGAAGAAATAAGGAGTTTAAAATGTAGGAAAAGGGAAACGTAGTCTCTGTTTCATTTTAATGCCAACAAAACATTTTTAAAGCCTTGACGTGTCACAGTCTCTAGCTTTTTGCTATTTCTTCTTTTATTCCAGTTTTGCAGGTTTTGATTATGTGTTTGTTGAATTTTCTGAGTTTCTCTTATTTTAGTGTTATGTAGGTCTTAGTTCTTTCATTTAAGTCTTTGGTTAGTGAGTTTAATTTATGGCTTTTGTAATGAGGAGTTTTGGTTTTTTGTGTTTGGTTCTTGCCTTTCATTACTGTTATTAGCTTAAGTAGTGGTTTCCCCAACCCAGCCTTAGGTTATACCCCAGTGTACTCCAAGTGCTGATCACAATGGATGAACTCTGAGTTGAGGTCAAGCAGGATTCTCTATAAACTATGAGGTTCACAGACAATCTTTACTAGGGCTGGGTTTTTATAATCGATTTATCGATTAAAATCGATTCTGACTTGGATAACGTAAAATCAATTCATTAAAATCCTGAATCGATTTTTTAATATAAATTTATTTTGTCCGAAATGCCAGAATCTCTGGTGAAATCTCACAAAATTTCAACAACCACCAAACAGCTAAGACAGTAAATGAGAGCAGGAACACGGCTTCTGCACAAAGACGTAAACACACAGCGCGACCCGCGGATCAGAATCAGCGAGATATGCCTTTCTCACGGTCGGGGCTGAACGCCGACAGGAACTAGATCTGATCTGTCTGCGCTTTGTGTTCCCTTTATGCGCCGATTCTAAAGCTGTTAGTTTGATGTCTCTCCAAACATTATTGACTGAACCAGCAGCAAAAGAAGATCCAAACTACGCTTCACATAAACATCGTCATGAATTCACTCTGACTTTTCCTGTTTTGCTTCGACCACGATGCACAGCTCTCTCTCTCTCTCTCTGTACTGTTTTCTTCATTATTCGCTTGCTTGTTACGCACAAGTCTACCGTTGTTTACAGGCTGTCGGCCGACTTTTTTTTTTCACTTTTGCATTCTTCCGAAAAGAAAACCTAATTTCTGTCGTTCAACACTGAACAAATTTAAACTTTTTAAAATTATACAAAAAGCAAAACGCTCAGCCGTGTCTGTAATAAAACCGCTGTAACTTCAGAGGTGATGTTCATAAGTTGATTAATGGTTTTCTTTCGTTTTTGATGTACTGCAGAATATTTTTATAAAATCCCAGAACAGGAAAATCACCTTCATGTTTTTCTGTTTTATCTTCAGCTACTTTGACACAAAGGCCTCTGCTGTGACGCTCACACCTTTGATAAAGTCTCCCGTGTGTCAGCTTCCTTTTTATAGATACAAAAATATGTAAATGTACTGATCTGAATTATAATATTTCTGACTGTCAAAATTTCCCAGATTCAAATCGAATCGAATTAAATTGAATCGTGGATCAAATCAATTCGGGACCTTGTGAATCGGAATTGAATCGATTCTAGAAATCAGTGACGATACCCAGCCCTAATCTGTACTGATAGTCAGGAGCAGGTGGAGGAATGAAAGTCGGTGGTTCAGCAATGCTTTTCTTGGTGTTCCTCCTTTTGTCTCTTTTACATGTTTAGACTTTGACTAGTTGTTGTTGCCTTGGTAAATTTTTCAATTTAAATTTTATTTATACAAATCTGTCAGGTTAGGGCTGCGTGCAGGCAGGAGTGGTGGTGAGGAGGACCCAAAGTGCAGATGCTCGGAGGCAAAAGTGTATTTCAAAACTCAGCTTTTATTGCTGGCAAACGTAACAAAAATCCAAATAAACTTACATGAGCAGGCAGCCAGACCACACAGCATAAATGAGAGTAGACCACGACACAGACACAGAAACACAGGGCTTAAATACACAGGGGAGCAATCAGGGTAACAGGAGGGAAACACAGCTGGGGCAAATCGGGCCTAACGAGACAAAGGAAGCAAAACCAGACACATTTACATGAGACACGGACTTTCAAAATAAAACAGGAAACATAACACAGACTGAACTAAAGACACAGGCTGTGTCCCAATTCAGGGTCTGCAGCCTCAACGATCCTCAAGGGCTGCGTACTTAAAGACCGCTAAGGCCGGAAGTGCGAGGCTTGTGAAATGGGACGGTCTAGCCTCCGTTGCGCTGCCCAGGTTGCCTAGCAACCATGATACTAACAGCTGGAAACGTTTCATACAGCTTTGTTTGACAGAAATGAAGGAGAAAATCTTTTGTTCATTTGTTTGTTTCTACATGAGCTTTGATCATTCTCTGATTAAGCTCAGCTATTGAACGGCGTATATTTTAAAGTAAAGGCTTTAAAACCAAGTTAGTACAAACGTCACTAATGTCACATAACTTTGCCGACATGTGGCCAACAGTAATGTTTTAATGTTCTTCGTTATTAAACATTTGCACATAAATAAGTGACATAATATTCAGTACTTACTTAAAGTTTACTCTTCGGGCGCCCCTCATCCGCCGTTTTTTTCGGCAAAATTATCCACACCCACCGCCGCGCTATGCATTCTGGGATATGTTGGGCCACGAAGTCTACACCGCCACGTCCTTAAAATTCAGGGAAATGAAGGACGCATTTGAGGGCCGCATTTCGAGCAGCCTTCGAATTGGGACAGCCTTCGTCGCGTCGCTGTGACGTAATCAGCCTTAAAATGCGGCCTTTAAGGCTGCAGACCCTGAATTGGGACACAGCCACAGACTCACAGACAGGCACTACAGAGGGAACAGAGACGTGGGACCAGGGCAGACAGACACTGACTGTTTGACGCTGTCCTGTCCTGTCGGTGGCGCTGTCACTTGGTGTTCGCTCGCTCTGTGGTATAGTATCGCTTCCTGTTCCTGCTCAAACACAGTGGTGTTTCTGAGTAGCTTATTTGCTTAGCAGTTTAATTAACAACTTTTAAATACATTCTTTTTTCACAGTATAATCTTCACGTGCTTCATCCGAAGCACACTTTCTGTGTACTCACTACCTAATTTATAGCCAAAGTATTCACTCACTGTCACTCACTGTCTCTGTACTGTTTCGCTAGCTTAGCTCGTAGCCGACCCGTTAGCACCATGGCTACTTCACCTGTCCCTTCTGCACTTTCTTGCTCATTGTGTCAGATGTTTAGTTACTCCTCGGCCTCCTTTAGCAGTAATGATATCTGTAACAAATGTAGCATATTTGCAGCTCTGGAGGCCAGGATTACTGATCTGGAGACTCGGCTTTGCACCCTGCTCTCACCCTTAGCTAGCCAGGCCCCTGTAGCTGGTGCAGCCGAAGATAGCGTAGGCCCCGCTAGCTGTTCCCCGGTAGATCCCAAGCAGCTGGGGAAAGACAGCTGGGTAACGGTGAGGAGGAAGCGTAGTCCTAAACAGAAGCCCCAGGTACACCACCAACCCGTTCATGTGTCTAACCGTTTTTCCCCACTCGGTGACACACCCGCTGGGGGTCAAACTCTGGTAATTGGTGATTCTGTTCTCAGACATGTGAAGCTACAGACACCGGCAACCATAGTCAATTGTCTTCCAGGGGCCAGAGCAGGCGACATTGAAGGAAATTTAAAACTGCTGGCTAAGGGTAAACGTAAATTCAATAAAATCATAATTCACGTCGGCAGTAATGACACCCGGTTACGCCAATCGGAGGTCACTAAAATCAATATTGAATCGGTGTGCAACTTTGCCAAAACAATGTCGGACTCTGTAGTTTTCTCTGGTCCCCTCCCCAATCAGACCAGGAGTGACATGTTTAGCCGCATGTTCTCCTTAAATTGCTGGCTGTCTGAGTGGTGTCCCAGAAACGATGTGGGCTTCATAGATAATTGGCAAACCTTCTGGAGGAAACCTGGTCTTGTTAGGAGAGACGGCATCCATCCCACTTTGGATGGAGCAGCTCTCATTTCTAGAAATATGGACAAATTTATTAAACCCCTCAAAACATGACTATCCAGAGTTGGGACCAGGAAGCAGAGTTGCAGTCTTACACGCCTCTCTGCAGCTTCTCTCCTCCTGCTACCCCCCCAAAAACCCATCTCCATAGAGACTGTGTCTGCTTCCAAAAAGACAAAAAACAAACTAAAAACCAGCAACAAACAACTTAAACATTTACAAAGAAAGAACAATACAGTATCCACATCTGAACCAAAGAGTAAAACAGTGAAATGTGGATTATTAAATATTAGGTCTCTCTCCTCCAAGTCTCTGTTAGTACATGACTTAATAATTGATCAACAAATTGATTTACTCTGCCTTACAGAAACCTGGTTGCAGCAGGATGATTATGTTAGTTTAAATGAATCAACACCCCCGAGTCATTCTAACTACCAGAAATCTCGAAGCACAGGTCGAGGGGGCGGTGTGGCAGCAATTTTTCACACCAGTCTATTAATTAATGAAAGACCAAGACAGACTTTTAATTCATTTGAAAGCCTGATGCTTAACATTGTCCACCCCAGCTGTGAAACTCAGAAACCAGTCTTACTTGTTATCATCTATCGTCCACCTGGGCCTTACACAGAGTTTCTGTCTGATTTCTCAGACTTTATATCTAATTTAGTTCTGAGCTCAGATAAAATAATTATTGTGGGTGATTTTAACATCCATGTTGATGCTAAAAATGACAGCCTCAACATGGCATTTAATCTGTTGTTAGACTCAATTGGTTTCTCTCAAAATGTAAAAGAACCCACCCACCACTTTAATCACACTCTAGATCTTGTTTTAACATATGGCATAGAAACTGAACATTTAACAGTGTTTCCTGAAAACCCTCTCCTGTCTGATCATTTCTTGATAACATTTACATTTACAATAATTGATTACGCAGCAGTGGAGAGTGGACTTTATCAAAGTAGATGTCTTTCTGAAAGCGCTGTAACTAAGTTTAAGAATATAATCCAGCCACTGTTATCATCGTCAATGCCCTGTACCAACACAGAGCAGAGCAGCTATCTGAACGCTACCCCAACAGAGGTCGATTATCTTGTTAATAATTTCACCTCCTCACTACGTACGACTCTGGATACTGTAGCTCCAGTGAAAACTAAGGTCTCTAATCAGAAGTACCTGACCCCGTGGTATAATTCTCAAACACGTACCCTAAAGCAGATGACTCGTAATCTGGAGAGGAAATGGCGTGTCACAAATTTAGAGGATCATCATTTAGCCTGGAGAAATAGTTTGTTGCTTTATAAGAAAGCCCTCCGCAAAGCCAGAACAGCTTACTACTCATCACTGATTGAAGAAAATAAGAACAACCCCAGGTTTCTCTTCAGCACTGTAGCCAGGCTGACAAAAAGTCAGAGCTCTTTTGAGCCAACCATCCCTTTAACGTTAACTAGTGATGACTTCATGAACTTCTTCACAAATAAAGTTTTTATCATTAGAGAAAAAATTACCAATAATCATCCCACAGATGTAATATTATCTACAGCTACTCTTAGTTCCATTGATGTTAAGTTAGACTCTTTTTCTCCAATCGATCTTTCTGAGTTAACTTCAATAATTACTTCCTCCAAACCATCAACGTGTCTTTTAGACCCCATTCCTACAAAACTGCTCAAAGAAGTCCTGCCATTGATTAATTCTTCGATCTTATATATGATCAACCTATCTCTAATAATCGGCTATGTACCACAGGCCTTCAAGGTGGCTGCAGTTAAACCTTTACTCAAAAAGCATCTCTAGACCCAGCAGTCTTAGCTAATTATAGGCCAATCTCCAACCTTCCTTTCATATCAAAAATCCTTGAAAGAGTAGTTGTCAAACAGCTAACAGATCATCTGCAGAGGAATGGTTTATTTGAAGAGTTTCAGTCAGGTTTCAGAGTTCATCACAGCACAGAAACAGCTTTAGTGAAGGTTACAAATGATCTTCTTATGGCCTCTGACAGTGGACTCATCTCTGTGCTTGTCCTTCTTGACCTTAGTGCAGCATTCGATACTGTTGACCATAATATCCTATTAGAGCGATTAGAACATGTTGTAGGTATTACAGGTATTGCACTGCAGTGGTTTGTATCATATCTATCTAATAGACTCCAATTTGTGCATGTAAATGGAGAGTCCTCTTCACACACTGAGGTTAATTATGGAGTTCCACAGGGTTCAGTGCTAGGACCAATTCTGTTTACATTATACATGCTTCCCCTAGGCAGCATCATTAGAAGACATAGCATACATTTTCACTGCTATGCAGATGACACCCAGCTCTATCTGTCCATAAAGCCAGATAACACACACCAATTAGTTAAACTGCAGGAATGTCTTAAAGACATAAAGACTTGGATGGCCACTAACTTTCTGCTTCTTAACTCAGATAAAACTGAGGTCATTGTACTCGGCGCTGAAAAGCTTAGAAATATGGTATCTAACCAGATTCTTACTCTGGATGGCATTACCTTGGCCTCCAGTAACACTGTGAGGAACCTTGGAGTCATTTTTGACCAGGATATGTCCTTCAACGCACATATTAAACAAATATGTAAGACTGCGTTCTTCCATTTGCGCAACATCTCTAAAATTAGAAATATCCTGTCTCAGAGTGACGCTGAAAAACTAGTTCATGCATTTATTACTTCCAGGCTGGACTACTGCAATTCATTATTATCAGGATGTCCAAAAAACTCACTGAAAAGCCTTCAGTTAATCCAAAATGCTGCAGCAAGAGTACTGACAGGGACTAGAAAGAGAGAGCATATTTCTCCTGTTTTGGCTTCCCTTCATTGGCTTCCTGTTAAATCCAGAATTGAATTCAAAATCCTGCTCCTCACATACAAGGTCTTAAATAATCAGGCCCCATCTTATCTTAATGACCTTGTAGTACCATATCACCCTATTAGAGCACTTCGCTCCCGCTCTGCAGGCCTACTTGTTGTTCCTAGAGTATTTAAAAGTAGAATGGGAGGGAGAGCCTTCAGTTTTCAGGCCCCTCTTCTGTGGAACCAGCTTCCAGTTTGGATTCAGGAGACAGACACTATCTCTACTTTTAAGATTAGGCTTAAAACCTTCCTTTTTGCTAAAGCATATAGTTAGGGCTGGACCAGGTGACCCTGAATCCTCCCTTAGTTATGCTGCAATAGATGTAGGCTGCCGGGGGATTCCCATGATGCATTGAGTTTTTCCTTTCCAGTCACCTTTCTCACTCACTATGTGTTAACAGACCTCTCTGTATTGAATCGTATCTGTTATTAATCTCTGTCTCTCTTCCACAGCATGTCTTTTATCCTGTCTTCCTTCTCTCACCCCAACCAATCACAGCAGATGGCTCCGCCCCTCCCTGAGCCTGGTTCTGCCGGAGGTTTCTTCCTGTTAAAAGGGAGTTTTTCCTTCCCACTGTCGCCAAAGTGCTGCTCATAGGGGGTCATATGATTGTTGGGCTTTTCTCTGTATCTATGAAGCGCCTTGAGGCGACATTTGTTGTGATTTGGCGCTATATAAATAAAATAAAATTGAAATTGAAATTGACACGGGGATACAGCAACTAAGGATACACAGAGATGCTGCCAGGGGAGACAGAGCAACTAGAGGAGACAGAGACATAAACCATAAGACAGAACTCAAAGAAACCAAAGACTAGAAATGATAAATAATAAAATAAACTCAAAAACCCCGGGTCAACGACGCAGGCATCCTAACAAAATCACAACAACAGTCACCTCAAGGCGCTTTATACAGTAAGGTGGACTCTCCAATAATACATACAAAGAAAAACCCAACAATCAGCGTGAGTTCCTGGTTTTGACTCCCTGTGTGTTCTCGAGTCCCCTTGTGTTTTTCATTTTACCCATTGGATTATTTTTGTGTTGGAAACTGGCATCTAGACATTGTAGGGACTACTTTTAGTTGACATAGCTAAGTTGTGAGTGACAGCAGCAAAAACAGACGAGGAAACTAGTTTAACATTTAACCAACAAGTGTGATTAGTGACATGATTGGGTATAAAAACATAATCACAGACATCATAAAGAGGCTGGATTCAGCAAAGATGGAGAAGCGTGCACTGCTGTTGCAAATAGCTTAGCAGTATTATAATAATGTTTCCCAATTTTGTATCTGTGGTGCACAAAATCATTCAGTCTCTGCACACGAGACAAAGTGGTTTTTAAACCCAAAGGCAGCTTTGAATGAACACAGGTTATTGCTGCATCCACAAACTCAGCTCAAATTCTACTACAAATGCATCTCTGAGCTGTTTAAGAGGCTAAAGCGAGCGCGCCAAACTGTCTTGGGTTTGACCAATCAGAACTGAGCATGGCACAGCAGTTTGCACACCTGTGAAGACGCCATTAATGGTAAACTGTTTATAGGGCATCTGGGTTTTGCATGCATGACTGTGCTGTACGTTTTAAAATCCTACAGCTGGAGAAACTGTGAAAACTGGGCCTCGTCACTTCCTGTTTGTTTGTTTTTCCAACAAGCTGCAGGCATCAACTTCAAAATGAGAATATTTATCAAAACAGTAACGAAATTGTCTTTCAACACTTTTTTATTTGTACTACTACAAAAGCTACTCAGGTTTATATAAGGTATAAATTATCTGTGTTTCTCTTTCTCCGATGAAGAGGGAATAAATGCAGATGTTTAATATTTAACTCGCTACAGTTACAGCTCATTTGTGCCTTCACCACCCTCCAATGGATCTTAGTGACAGTTGCTATTCAGCCAATAATGTTTCATAAAGAATGTCCCATTCCTCTTCCTTTGTCATGAATTTTTAGATTTACAACGAGCCACCTGCCCCAAACTGAAGGACGCATATTAACAGGATCATATCGGGCGTCTCGGAGCGTTTACCCAGGGGTCACAGAAACACACATCTCGCTCCTGTCGGTGCTCAATCTGCCTGCTGCTCAAACGCATTTTTCTGCTGCCTCGTCTCGCTTTAAATGAGGTAAAAGGAATGAATAGCTGCAGGCGTGGATGGTGAATGAAGCGGGAAACACCCATCAATCCACTGCAAGTCTCAACTGAAGGGAGACTCACGGAAGAAGTTAACTTGGATACAAAGTACCAGAGAGAGGTGGGAAGTGAGACACTTTTACCTTCAAATTAAAAGAGAGACGCGCATCGAGCCCAGCGCCAGGTCTGTTACATGGTTACATGTTACATCTGTGTAACTGTGAGAAAACGAGAGGACGCAAAAACCTGTTTAAAATCCGAATCTGACCATCTATAAAATGACGGGCAGTGAATACAGGATGAAAACAGATCTCTAAAAAGAAATCAGACTCTAATTATAAAATAAATACACAATAAATAATTTGCCTCTTTTTTCCAGTAGATTTATTTCTACCTCTAATCTCTTTAGATGACGACACAAGTTAAACTCAACTTCCTGTAAAACACTTAAACTAACTAACTAAACAAGAACTTTGAAAGTTTGTTTGTTTGTTTGTTTGTTTGTTTGTTTTGGGACTTTTTTTTCTTTCATGTTTTCTGGACTGCAGCGCGTGTCTGTGTCTTTACTAAGGTTTACATAAATGAAGCTCGGAGCTGAAACATGATCACGTGTTTGCTCAGCAGCGGCTCACTGAGGCTGCTGATGGTTTGTGGATCCAATGGATTCATCGTCCTACAACATATACAACACGTGTGTTTTGTATGTAACTATTTTAATATTCAATATCGCAAAACTGGACCAATCAAAGCGAGTTGAGACGCCATCAGAATCACAGCAGCGTCTTCGTGTCGTGTTTTATTGTCCTGGTGCGCGCTGGCTCCTTCTGCATAACACGAAACTGACCAAGAAGAATAAAACATGTTGTAGCAAGTTTGTAACTTTATTTTGAAATTTTGAATCGGCAGTCCCGCGCAGCACTGCGTGTAACTTGTCTCGGGGTCGAGAGCGGAGTTGGTGAACGGCGTGAATCAGAGTGGCTGTGGGGACTGCTGCGCTCGCCACACAGCTGTCAGGAGGAGAGCCGCGGAACCTGCAAACTTATGAACTGAGAAGGTAAAGCTGCTCTTTATTCACGCGCCGCACAGTTGTTCCGAAATCAGCTTTGAAAATCTGCGACCCTTTTCTCCCCACTTCCACGCGCCGTGGTGCTGCGGGTGGCGCAGCGTGCAGGCTTCACCTGCGCTCTTTTCAATTAAGAAACTTCCGCTGCTTTTATTTACTGTAATTAAGAGGAGCGGAGAGGGATGGCGTAGCATGTGTTGTGGTGTTTGTTAGCACCGGGCGGCTGTGAAGGAGCGCGCAAAAGACGATTCCACTGATCGCGCAGCGTCCGGGCTTCTCCTCACCGAGGAGCTGCTTTAGCTGTCACTGTGTTCAGATCTTTAGCGGCGCCTTAACACGTGTTAGAAGCTGATCAGCGCCCACAGCCCGAGTCCTTCCTGCATTATTACAAAAACTGGATATTAAATATTTGTTTTCTCCTTTTTTACTTTAATTTCTTCAGAAATATTAAAGCAGCATTGCTCTCAGTAGCTCTATGAATCAAAATCTGTTTGATGGCAGCAGAAACTGTCTTAATACTGGATGAAAATACCAACTTGTGATTGTGAGAAACATCAAACATATCAGAAAATTGGCTAAAGAGCCGAATATTAGAAACAGAAACAGCCTGACTGAGACAAACTGTAGGCGCTGTAACGAACAAGTAACTGCAATTATTTTTATTTGTATTATTTAATTATTTTATTTTATTTTTGAATGTTTCCCTCAGCCATTTGCAGGAGTAAACATGCTTGACTTTATTTACCTTCATTCTTACAGAAGTATTATATCTGATTATAATAAAACTCAGTTCTATAAATGTTTTGAATTTACGACATTATTTCTTTTATATTGATAAAAATACTTTGCTATGGGGTGAAAACTGTGAAAGTAAGCGTAGAAAGACACTTAACACAGTCACAACCCAAAGAAATCTGATGGGAGGGGCTTTGTAGTCCTGCAGTGGCCCAGAGATCAGATCGTCGCGTTTCCATTAAAATCTCCACAAACGCGTCTGCCTTCATATTTCTGCACATTCAGAATATAAACAATGACTGGATTCATAAACATGGACAGAAATGACTGAATTTAACTTATGATAACAGGATGACATGATGTTTTTCTCCATGTCTTCATCTTCTTCACCTTCTCCTCCTCCCTCCTGTTTCTTATCATTACTCCATCCTCCCTCACATCCTGCTTTGTCTTCTTCCTCTTTCTTTCCTCTCTGCTCCTCTTTCTTTCACCTCTCTGTACTCTGTTCTTTCACCTCCTTTGTCATCCTCTCTGGGTTGTCTGACTCCTCTTCTGTTGCCTCCTAATCTCACGCCCCGACCCGTCCTTTCCTGCTCGTTCATTTCTTTTTTACTTCCTCTTTTTTCCACCCTGTTGTCTGCTTTCTCCTCTTGTACTGCTTTACCAATCAGGTGTATCGTGTCCTTCGGTCTGCTGGTATCAGGATGTGGTTCACAGTCAGACTGAGTCTCTGCCTGCTGGGCTTCTTTCTCATCTCTGTGTTCCCTCACGCAGCACAAGGCCAAGGTAAGTATCACTGCTGTCCACTCAAGAGTCAACAATCCCAGTTCACCACACTGGGCCCAAGCAGAGCTTCCCTAATGAAACCCCACAGGGAAAGCCAGAGCTTTCAACCGTGTGCTAAACTGTCAGGATTTGCACATGTATAGATTTTCTTCTGTGTAGAAGAGCGAGGAACTGGGCTGCCTGACGATGTAGGACTAGTCTGGATTTTCAGTCCAAGCTACATCCATCCACTGACTTCCCCAGACTGTTACTTATAGAAGCCAGGATTTAGTGAGTGTTGAACACAGGCCATACGAGGTCTTCCACTTTCTTTTAGATCTCATCATTCCACTGATTGGACCTGATCAGTCCCAAACATGTCGCCTGTAGGTGGCCTCCTAGATATGACGCTCCTTGTTCCTTTCACACCGTTAAATGGGAGCAAAGGTCAAAGTGTTTCCAGGTGAAAACTGCAACAAAACGTTACATTTGGATGTTGTAGGGATTTCATTTGTAACCCAAAGTTACAAATTTCTTCAAAAGAGAATGTGGACCTGACAGCGACGATAAAATGATTGAAAAGGTGTATACAGCACTGAGATGGGGAAACTAGCATGGCGTGACTGAAACAGATCAATTTAAAATAAATCAATAATAGTCATGTGCACCCTTTCACATATTTAAAGCTATCCTACGAAGCTAGTTAATAGCATGAATAGAGATTTTCCATGCACTCCTTTTTGCAACCACTGGAGGTCTCCTATATCTCCAATCTGTCTTTCTCCCTCATGGATAACAGCCCAGTAAGCTGCTAGATGGTGTAGTATCACGCATGTCTTTGGGTTGGTACTCCAAAGACATGCACCGCAGGTTCATTGGTAAGTCTGAATGGGCTAAAAGTGCTACTGATGACTGCATATCATTGACATGTATGGGCTGATACTGACTGATAACAGGTGTTTAATGGGCTGATAACATCAGATTTGATGGATCATTGCCAGAGAAAACAGGGTTTTACAGGCTTTCCATGATGGTAACATCCAGCAGAATCTTCTTGGGCTCAGCGTTTTGGTGTCAAAGAAGCCCAGCGAGGGGCCAAATATATCCATAAAAAGTTGAGGTTGATATCATAACGGTATCAAATGACTAGAAAGCCTGCAGAACCTTTTGTGCTTTAGCGTTCTCCTAAAGTTAATTGCTGGTTGGATAAACCTCGGTGTGGTCCCGCTCTCTAAATCTGAAGCTGTTATACTTGCAGCCACAGTTTCACTCAGCAGGTCACATATCTGAATTTCACTGCGACTGTTTCGATGTGCAGCTTTGTTCTGGAAAAAAGGTTGTTTTTATTCTCTTGATCCTTTTGTCTGTTTCTCTGGGAAAAGCCTCGATGCCAAAGTCGGAATGAGAAAACCAGTTTTGCCGAATCGCTTTGCTGTGGCACGTTTTGTCACCTGTGTTAAAAAATACACACGTGTTCATCTTATTTATGAGTTACCATGGAGTGTTGAAATGACCGTGACAGATGTCTGTGTTAGAAACTGTGAGATCTTCAACAGTCCCGAATCTAAATGTGATTAAGTTTCTGCTGGTTAACGTGGTAACATCAACACGCTTCACCACGACTCTTAAATCAGCAGCTGTTTGTCTTGTTTTCCCTCCTTTTTTAAATCACTCTACGTGCTGACGTTGTCTTTCACCCTGGTTAACCCATTTAGGATTGAATATATTACCTTGTTAGTGAGAGATGACTCTTAATCTTAAACACCATATTTTTCTAGACCTTTTGTCAAGAAGGAAAATGACTGATTGATATTCATGACGTGTCCTGAATTGGCTGAGCTGAATGAGTTTGACCCGACCACACGGATCTCAGATGAAGTTTGGAATCAGCCTTAATGTGTCGAGCGTCACGTCTGCCGGGGAAAAACCCTCTAACATACTAAAGTGTTTTGCTTTGAACACAGTCAGGTACTTGCGCTCCATCCAAACACCTTCTGCATTGGCTAACGTTCAAAGGTTTTTGGCAACACTGAACATGAAGTGTTTCTAAACTTGATGCTGTTCCACAGCCACGCACTCAGGACTCGGGCCGATGCTGTGCCACGCCATAACAGCATGTTGAGAGTGTGAAAGTTCGTCCTGTGTGAAAATGAGCTTACCGTAGTTGCTTTACGGATGATCTGATATCGTCGTGTTGGTGTTGTTCCCAGATCATCATGAAAATGTTGTTCCAGGTTCAACATTGCAATTGACCAATCACATTATTGTGACGTTATTCTTTTGCGCACCAACCCATTCATGCATTTATGAAATTCCAATGTTGCAAGGACAATATCAATTCTGCTTAGCGTTTATTAAAGGGTTAGGGTCAGAGTTAGGGTCCGTTGATCGGCGGACAAAGGCGGTTTCTCGCAGCATAAGTACAGTTTTTTGTTTTACGCCGGTTTTTCCCAAAGTCGGAAAAGTATGACATCACAACATTCTGATTGGTCACTTGCAATGTTGATCCTGGAACAACCTTTAGTATGATGATCTGGGAACAACACCAACACGAGGATATCAGATCGTGCGTTGGTTTACCTTTGTGCCCGCTACCAGGTGACTCGGGTATACCTCGTCATGATTGGCTGGAAGCTTGCCTCTAAAGCTAGGACAGTACATGGGTGGTCTGCTTGCCCACCCACCCTTTACCCTGCACTGTGTTTCATATTAATCCAACTCTAATCTCATTCAGTCACCACCAGTTTGTGGTGCTCGTCTGATATTGTGAATAGTGACAAAGCCGAGTGTTGGAGTACAGTGGTGGAGTCAGAGGGTTCGGTTTTCCTTCTTATTTACAACAATATGTTGAGAAACTCGCCTCGGTGTATTTAACTGTGACACCAAGGCTTCTTTTCATTACCATGAACATTATTACATTATGATTATTTTATTCTATATATAACTGGGAAGTAAATAGAGGTGGGAATCACCATACATCCCACGATACGATATTATTGCGATTTTTTAAAAATATTTTGCGATATTCAGATTCTGTACATAAAGGTAAACTTTATCAATATTCATTTTCTCTAATATCAAAGTCTCACACTCAGTCTTTCTCTCATTTCAGTTTGATTGTTGACAAACTGAACGGTTTGTATTACAGTCTAGTCCAACTTAACTGAATCAACCATCTGGTACAATTATAGCTATTCTGAACTATGCAGTTTATGAAAACTATGCAGCCCCTTCAGCAACTGAAGAATTTGAAAGTAAATTAAAACAAAATATAATTTTACATGAAATAAAAAAGTTTTAAACTTAATTAAAATAAAACATGTCTTAAATTAAAATAAGTAAACTGTCATGTTTATTAAACACATTTGGACAGTGAAGGAATGTCAGGATTCTTGCTCAGAAAAAGGATCAACATGCTCTGAAGTCAGAGCACAAAAACCTTTTTTGTAACAAAATATCGATTTCTGCTGTCCCTGTATCCATACATTATTAGCAAACAAAATATCACCATGCTACAAAGTATCGATTTTTTCCCCCACCCCTAGAAGTAAAACTCTTAATGTGAAACATTTGAGGAAGAGAAACTTGAGAAAGTGAACAGGAAGTGAAACGCTGTCTTTTGTGAGTCCATGTTCAAAATTCACCAAACATGCTTTTTTTAAGGTTTTCAAAGTGTTTTGCACTGGAACAGATCGATTCCTTTAGTGAGGATATTATCCTGATAAGCCTGGAGGGATAATGTCCATATTCACCCGTCGCTCTGCAGAGAGAATAAGTCTAGTAAACAACAGAATAACTCTTTCACAATAAGGAGAGTTGCTAGGTTTTGGCTAAAGTGCGAGTAAACTGAGAGAAACCGCAGCATTCCTCAGTGACGAGGCTATAGTGCGCGAGCCTCGGCTACAGCAGCGACCTGGGAAGAGCTAAAGGTTTCCGAGCAGCTTGGACAGCTCCCTGTGAAACTGCTCGCTGCAACGGCTCTGATTTATTGCAGAGAAGAAGAAACTCTAACATGAAAAGCTGAGGAATGGCTATAATATATCATAAACAAATCCATATCTATTTAAATTATCCATAGATATGAAGCAAAGGAACCATTTCCACTTTTTTCTTCTTCTTCTTTTTCTTTGTGCCATAAAGTTGAGGCTGTTTTAAGAAATTACTCTGCGCTTGTCTTAAATCACCCTCGAGCTCAGCACCTGTCGTTAAAAAAAAAAAAAGGTCAAAGAATGATTTCAAAGGCTCAGTCCCAGCTTTGGAGGAGCTTTTCATTTCTTTGTTGCCTGCAGACATAAAGGAGCAGGTATCTAAACCCGGAGGGGAAACAGGCGTGATGAGTGTGGCCAAATGCCAACGTTGTTCTGAAGTCATTTTAAGGGTTTAGTTAAGAGAACTGCTGGGATTAAAGGGAATGAAATATGTGGAATGATGGTAGGACTGCCAAAGTTATCAAAGTTATTGTTTATTGAGATGTTACTTACAACAATGTGCAAAAGTCTTGACTGTTTCACAGTTTTTTAGACATTGGTTACTTTTTTATTCATTTTCAGACCCGTCTTTGTAACTTACCATTATCAGAGGTTTGTTGAGCCACTTAATGCTGACTTATGATTCATTCAAGCATATAAAAGTGATCTAACCCAAGGGAACATCTTAGCAAAGAGACGTTTTTACATTGTATTTTAAGCCACTTTGTTACAGCCTGTCACAAACCATATGATTTGTTCCCATTTCTTTAGTTGAAACTACAGAAAATGCCAAAGATAACAGTTTGACAGGCATAAAATGGCATTTTTGCACCAACAAGCTGATTCCCAAAATGTTCACTGAAATCTTGGCGTATCTCAGCAGTGTGTCATTAAAAAGCATAGAGGAAATCGAACAAGTGTGGGAGACGAAGAAGCAAGATTCAAAAGAAAACTATTTACAGCAAGTGAAAAGTATCTAAAAGACAGGACACGAGACCTGAGAGATACGTCTGGTTCTTCAGTTGATCCTTTCATTGTTCACTAAAGCATCATCGGAAACGTCTCAGAGGAAGACATTCTTTAGTAAGAGGAACAGGGAGAAAAGGCTGAGGTTTGGCAAACTACAACAGAACTGGACTGAAAATCTGGGGTCACAGGTCTCATAGAGGAATCGCAGTTTGAAGGTTTTGGTTTAAATGAACATCAGTAAGTATTAAAGCAGGTCAGGAAAGTAACTCAGACAGTAACTCTCTAGTGTCTGATTGCAAAGTCAGGATCACAAAACACACTGCCAGTGCAGTAAGGCAGTGGTCCCCAACCCCTGGGCCTCGGACCGGTACCGGGCTGCGAGAGTTGAGGCTCAGGTGTGAAATGTATAGTTTTCAGGGTTTTTATCGGTTTTCAGCATTATTTTGTTATCGTTTTTATCGTTAACTCAGTTTTCCTGGGTCTTTTCACGTGTGTTATGAATAAATCTTCTTTTTTTTCGGTACCTGTTGTTTCTGCGCATGCGCACAACACAAAATTCAGTGGCAAATTGTCCTACCTTTGTGAATATTAGCTAGAAAAATACTCTGACCGGTAAAATTAACTGCCAAACCAACCTACCTTTGTGAATGTCACCTACAAACCTACTTAAACTGCTAAAATTTTGTGGCAAATTGTCCTACTTTTGTTAATCTGAGCTAGAAGCATACTTTAATAGCTACATTTCAGTGCCAAACCATGCTACCTTTGTAAATGTTACCTACAAGCATACTTTAACGGGTAAAATGAAGTGGAAAACCATCCTGGCTGTATGCATATGAGCTACCAGCATACTCTGATGGGCAAAGTTAAGTGGCAATCCGTCATACCTACTTAAATTTGTGCTGAATTACTCTGTGATGCAGAAATGTGCATAAACTACTTACGGTAGGACGTTTTGCCAAAGTAGGATGGTTTGTCAGAACACCAGTACTAGTTTTATTTTGTTGTATTTATCCGCGACACCTTAAAGGCCGGTCCGTGAAAATATTGTCGGGCATAAACCGGTCCGTGGCGCAAAAAAGGTTGGAGACCGCTGCAGTAAGGGAAACCTGGACCAGTCAATGAGCGGGCTCCACAACATGAAGCTGTGTGGAGGGATCTTAACATGAAACGTAAGACAGCCAACATCCAAATGAGAACTTTGAATGTCCTTGAAGAAGCCTGGAGAAATTTTCCTGAAGACTAGTTAAACAAATAACTTTCCTAAGAGGGTCTGAGCCAGGGGTGGGGAACTCCAGGCCTCGAGGGCCTGCAGGTTTTAGATGTGTCCTTGATCCAAATGGCTAAATTAGCTCCTCAACATGTCCTGAAGTTCTCCAGAGGCCTGCTAATGAACTAATCATTTGATTCATGTGTGCTGACTCAGGGTGATCTAAAACCTGCAGGACTCCGGCCCTCGAGGCCTGGAGTTGGACACTCCTAGCTTATCCCATTTTCCTAGCAAAAGAAATGAGCAGCGACTCAAACCTGTTGCACTCCAATATTTCTTTCCGTTGCTGACAGCACAGTTTGCCTTCAGCACTGCTTTCTTGTTTTGTGGTGTAAAACAATTAAAGACCTTTTGCACCTCATGCCGTGGTGTTAGGTATGTGAAGGAAAAATAAGGAGTGCTGTGCAGTAATTATCCCGATGTGTAAAAATGATTTACTGGTGTTAAAATGTCCTGTGTTGCATCTTTAAGATGAGAGTGTGTTTGGTAATAAGAACCTCAGTGTCAGAGTATTTTTCAAAGTGACTCTGATTTGCAGAAAACTCCAACTTGTTTTTTAATAGTTCCTGTTAAACCTTCCTTATTCTTTCCTCTCTGCTCACTATTGCCCTTTTGCCTAATATTGCCCTTTTAGTCTGCTCTCATGACTTTAAATGCACTTCAAACTTTGCACTTCCGGCTTGCCACACCGCTCACGGAGGGTGCGGTGGGGCCTTCTCCATCCTCGGCTGTTTGCACAGGATCCTCCATGAAAAATAGATGAGAATTAAGTTCCCATCTCTACTGGTGAGGCCTTTTGTCGTCACCAGACTCTTCGCTCGCCGTCCAATACTTGTCTCTGCGTGATAATACAATCCCGCAGAGAAATCCTGCAGCTTTCTATGAGTGTGTGTGTGTAAAAGGCATGTGTGCATGGAGCTGCAAAGGAACCGGCAGGTTTCTAAACAACCACCTGAGCTCCCCGGAACAAAGTGCATGAAGAATGTTTTTTAATGTGGAAACATCAGAAAACACTTGCTTCCATCTGCGGACACGTATACATAATTAATGCACACGTATGCAGATGTGGCACACGGGAACACGCGACCGAGTTCAACCACTACAAACAGAGCCGTGCGAAATCTGCTTCTCGAATCATTTGGGATTTGAGCAGCTCTCTTCAGACGAGAGAGCATCCTTTGTTTCCAAGACAGAGATCTGTAGTACCTGAGCCGAAATCCCATGCAGCCCTCGCTCTCATCCGCAGGTTGGTGCAATCACTGGTACTGTATTCCTTATGTGTGTTTCTGTATATTTGTCTGCTGTGGAATGCACCAGCTTCATATCTTCTCCACTAAAATCAGGATTATCCTTCCTGTGCTGAGCTCAAGTTTCTTTGTATACCTACATGAGCAGTTTTCTGCAGATAACCTCTTTGCATAAAGACGTGGTTCACTCAAAATGCTGCAGACGATTGGGCGACGAGCCGATCGGCTCGACTAAATCTTTGATTTAATCTAAATCGACCTAAAACTGTTACTTTCTCTTCAAACGTGCCAGTTTCATGTTATCATGTCACACCCGGAGAAAGCGGCACGCACACATGCAGACATAAGAGGTGACTTTACCCACAGTTTGGGGTTTTTTGGGTGAACCATTCTTACAAGGCTCTTGTTTACTCCGCTCTTGAGCTTTTGAGCTACAGCAGGCGTCAATCTCCGTGTAGGTATTTAAAGAAGTCGCAGCAGCAGATGGCTCACCTCATAATGAGTACACAAACACACAGACGAGTTTGTGGGTTTCATATCTTATTTTCCACCCCCTGGCTTTTCTGTTTTTTCCACAGTTCACCAAAGCAAACTGGGGAATAATGCATATTTATTATCTGGGATTTGGCGCTGCTGGTGTGGAAATGATAGGCTGTTCTGGTTGTTGACTCTGGAAATGTGGTTTCTGCCGTTGCAGTGCTTTACAATAGCCTTATCCCTGTGTTTTAAACCAGCGTCTATGCAAAAACACAACACGCTTGGTGAACTGTGACAACAAAGTTCCCCCGATGCAGTGTTGGTGACCTTTCGGAGGTTTTGTGCACAGGTTGAGGCCGTTGTAAAGTGTGTGTGGACATTGTGCAGCTCAGTGGATCAGGTGCTCCTGCTGAGGACAGGAGAGGAATAGTGTGGAGATGCTATTCCAGCGCCTTTCCTTTTGGTTCCTTTGTTATTTTTTCTCTTAACAGTTAAAAAGAAGTCGCATTCCCTCCTTTTTGTCATCCTCTTCTCACCCTGACATATTTCAAAGCACAGATGCAGAAAACAAACTAATAAAAAGGGAAAGAAAATGAGATCAGGACAAGCAAGGATATAGGGAATACAACTCGGGGACAGATGAGGTGACAGTGAGCGCGTAAGCTGGAGAAAATGAATATAGGTGAAGAATGGGGGGGGGATATGTGGACCTCTAGGGTGCGGACGGGGACAACAACTAATCAGGATGAGAGGCAGGGGTGTCGCTTTGATGCAGACAGGAGGCGAGCACAGTGCAGGCTCGTCAATAGAGCAGGAGGATGAGGAGAAGGAGGAAAATGGGACTTTTGGGGCTTTTTTTTTAATGTGACATCTGTGCAAGCTAATCTCTCTGATGTGTATCCTCTACTTGGATGAGATACAATTTATCCTTCCTTATCTTTTTCTCCTCTTTCCTCACGGTTTAAAAGCACAGATGGATCGCCCGCCTCGACGCCATCATAACTCTGGAGGGAGTTCAATCTAACTCGAGTCAGTCGCAGTTGTGTTTTGCGCTCAGCGGATGAACGAGTGCGTTGAAGTAAAACAGACGGGGAGCAGATTCTGTGAAACGTGCAGATTGTAAAACTTCCTGAGCGCTGATGCTCTTTGTGACTAATTAAGGGGAAACGTTTTGTTGCGTACAGTTGCAGGGGAAAGTTTTTGGTGAGATATTTTTGCATAAATAGGAACTAAAAAAATCAATTCAGTGTTTGCCAGATATACGTAGACGTAAGTTAACAGCTGCCAAAATGATCCAAAAGAATGCCAACCTTGCTCAGTTTAGAAGTGGACAGGTTCCTTGCTCTTATTTTGAAATGTCAGCTAGCCCCAGCTCTTCCTGTTCCTTGTTTTTCTGTCAGCTGGCTATCCTTCTGCTGCTTCTTCGGTGAGTCTGTCGTGTAAAGATCATACAGACTCCAGCTCCGCCATCTTTGAGCTGAAGAGTAGCCCCAACCAGAAGTTGCAGCAGGCGGAGAACAAAACACCATGAGGGTGGAGTCTGCTGGAGGGGAAAGGCTCATGGAAAGGCCGCTACTGATCCACAAAAAATAGAAGCATCTTATTTTGTTAATTGAAATAGTTTTTTTTATTTTTGAATATTGAATTTATAAAATGATGCCTGCACATATACAATAGGTGAATATTACAACTGACAGAATCTATATCTGTCCTGAAAGTGTGAGACTAATAAAATGTAACCCAGTAAGTTATATTTTGATCACGTTGAGCTGATGTTACATATTTACGAGGGCCAAAGAGTGTAAATGTAGGTTTGGTAGTTACAGAGGAGTAGTGGTGCTCAAAGCTACCAGGACAAAGTCGAGCTCTGCAGAATTTTTAGTTCTTAGAAGTTTTTGCTGAAGATCAAAAAGCCAGAAGACAAAGTTTTTTGTGACTGGATGACATATAAACGTAACTTTCTGTCCTTTTTGAGCATTTTATTTGGAGGAAGTGACGCAAATCACATGATGCTTCAGGTCGTCTTTTATTCTGAAAGGACTGAAACGTTTTCCTGCAGCTGTATGACACCATGTCGCGCTAAATTGAACTCCATCCATTGTTATGGACACGATCTACTAATAAATGAATGATGACATCAGTTTCATTCCCAATATTACAGCAAAATATTGGATGTTGATGGTGCATGATCAGGAGTTTTATCACCACTCATTCTGCACATGTATACACTAAATATCAAACTGACAGTTATTGTGTAAAGCTGTGTATTGTTTCTTTTTTATGTCTAGTTTCATCACCAAGAAGGCTTCGCACCAAAGTCCTGAGCCCCACCGAGCTGCACGTGTCTTGGAAAGAACCCAAAGGACAGTTTGAAAGCTACAAAGTCGTTTACACCACACGACCAGGTAAGAACTGATCCTGAGTCTGTGCCTACACCGTCTCCAGCTCTTATTAGCAGCTTCATCATTAAAAAGAGGGAAATTGGTCTGACGGTGACTATCACATTTAGTTGTGTTTAGTTTGTTGGTTTTTCGGTGGCAGTCAGACTTAAAGCTGCTTACAAAATCACACACGATTAGTTTTTCTGCCACAGTGTGGTTAGTTTAGATGATGGCTGTGCTGTGAGTTTAACAATCGCTTGCGGAGCCACAGAATGCATCTTTTGTCTCTCGGCCCTGCTGTGAGCTGCTCGCAGAGAGAAATCTGTCCCTGTGCTGACCTCCGGTGTGGCGCAGCGAGGGCCGTAAACATTTCGGGGAAGTTGCTACACGTAGTGAGAAATTTGCTAAGTTGGGAGAGACGATGTAACTGAAGTGTGATATGATGACTGCTGTGAGAGTGGGATATCAGACTTTGTCTACATCCGTGCTTCATCATTTGCAAAAATCAAACAAAATGAATAAACTAAATTCTTTGAACATGACCGTGCGCCACAGGCTGAGTGCTTCCAGGCTTCACCTTTGCACAGAGCTGCTGCACAGACTTTCCAGTTTAGACTTGATTTGTCCGGGAAATTTGACGAGGAATTCGCAATTTGCCCTCAGTCACACCTCTGTGATGGATCGGCTGTCTCGTGCTTTGCTCAAGGGTCCCTCAGCAGCGATGGCTGCAGGAAGGCGTGTCATTAAAGACCGATCGCCGTCAGCAGTAAAAAGCTGCACCAGTTTTGTTCTCAAATGACAAAAAAGTGCTCTGAGATGAAGAACAGATGCAGATTAATGCATCTGCAAATTAATATGAATAATGTCTTTTCATAAATCATGTTTTAACAATGCAGTATTTGTCTTTTGCTTGTGGGACAAAAAAATCCTAGCTATGCACGGCGGAGCGCAGCAGTTGAACTTCTTCCCCTGAGGGGAAACAAATCGACCTTTTTATGCGGTTTTCGCTGGCATGCTGGTTCATAACTCACCGTGCAGAGAGAGACATCTGATATAACTGATACGGAGCTGTTCGTGTGCCCGGTGTGGTAGCCTGTGGTTGGTTGCGGCTGACGTTTTCTTGATTTATTGATCGAGGCTTTGACGAGTTTGGCTTTTACAGCTCTGTAAAACGACGTCCAGCTGAACACGGGTACGGCAACGCTTTGGCTGAAGCTGAGGTTTTATTGATGACAATGGGATGTATTTTGTATCCAGTTCAGCTGCATCTGTACATAAGTGAAGACTTCCCCACAGCAGCGCCGTGCGCCTCACATCCTCAGTAGTCGGCATCTTGGCTGTGTGATGAAAGAAGGACGATTCTTTATTTATTCTGTTCTTTTTAAAAATTACTTCTCTCACAATTTCACTCACAAAACTGGAGCACAGACGTCTCGGTTTAACCACACAGTCAGTCAGGAGGTACAGATCAGTGCCTCATTGCTTTATGTTCAGACAACATGCTGATTTCTGTTGAAGTGAACAACACTCACTCATTTTCAGGTGCATGTGGGATACTACACGTAAGTGTCCTTGAATAGAGACACACTGAAATTAATCTATTTATTTATTTATAGCCAGTGTGCACAAATGGAGTTGATAAATTGGAGTTTCCAGGATGACTCTAAAGGTTCTTGAAGGAGGGTTTGTTTAAAGGGCAAGCCTGCATACGTTTCATCCAGGTGCTCCTAATTAACTGGTAGCTGACTGTAAACTGGCACTATACTTACTTGGCTCTCACAGACTCTGTCATCCTGGTGCAGCTTTTCAAATGAAAAGCTCTGCACTTCTTTTTTGATCTGAATTCCTGACTTTGAATCATGGAGCGTGTGCTGTTTTTATTGCTTTTACATTTTAAAGGAAGGAATTCTTTGTCATACGCTGACTGTAATTACAGCTGTAAAATGATGATGTGTGTATAGTTGGTGTATATAGTTCCTCAGCTACATTGTGATTATATGCATAAGGGGTATTACTCAGTTTCAAACTTGTGGCCAAAACTTTTTAATCACTGTTAGTGGAAGCAGGTGCACTGTGGACATCTTTACTGTCTGTTTATATGGATGCGAAGCTTGAAAGCCTGGAATTTGAGTCATGCTGTTGTTTGCAAGTGTTATTAGTTTATAAACTACTTAATGTGTCATAAAGAGACTTTTATTTTGGATGATATAGGAGCCGCGTCAGCATCATGGGAATGCATGTTATTTAAAATAGGGCTGCTCGATTATGGCAAAAATGATAATCCCGATTATTTTCACTGAAATTGAGATCTCGATTATTTGACGATATTTATTTAACAATAACAATGTGTTGAATAATTACGGAGCCCTGCAGGGGACATGGGAGAAAAAAAAATTAAGACAGACTTTTGCGAGATCTCGCAAAACAAACTCGGGATCTCGCAAAACTTTTGCGAGATCTCGCAAAAGTTTTAGCCGCATTCTTCCCATTAGCTTGAAGCTAACGGGAGGTCGAGACCTACTACAGCCGGGAGGAACACCGCTTTCCCAGCACATCGTGCCTCGACCTCCCGGTCGGCTTCGAGCCAGCGTCCGAAGAATGCGGCTAAAACGTTTGCGAGATCCCGAGTTTGTTTTGCGAGATCTCGGGGTCCTCTTAATCAGCGGTCCCCCAACCCCCGGGCCTCGGACCGGTACCGGTCCGTTAGTCGTTTGGTACCGGGCTGTGAGAGTTGAGGCTCAGGTGTGAAATGTATAGTTTTCAGGGTTTTTATCGGTTTTCAGTGTTATTTTGTTATCGTTTTTATCGTTTACTCAGTTTACCTGGGTCTTTTCACGTGTGTTATGAATAAATCTTCTTTTTTTTGGTACCGGTACTAGTTTTATTTTGTTGTATTTATCCGCGACACCTTAAAGGCCGGTCCGTGAAAATATTGTCGGGCATAAACCGGTCCGTGGCGCAAAAAAGGTTGGAGACCGCTGCTCTTAATTGTTGTGACACATGTTCGAAATGCAGAGAGGTGCGCTCGATTCGCCACACGGAGCAGCACGAGAGTGAAGCACGAGGGAGGGGCTAATAATCGGCTCAGTCATTTTTAATGATCGTTGAAAGCCCAGATCGTAATCAAGATTAAAATTCGAGCAGCCCTAATTTAAAATATATGATTCAATTTCTCCATAAACAATAAATTCTTCCAAAGACATAAAAGTTTGGATCCCAGTCTGAGAGAAGATGAATGCTGGGTTTATTTTTAGAGTTGTTCAAGGTTTTTCTACCAACAAGTGTTAAATATAAAGCTGCTTCGTGGGCATTCGTCTGTCTAAATGAGAACAGTTGTTTTATTTTTATCGATACAAACATCACTTTGATTCAAAGCTTGTACAGTCTAATTTAACACTGCTCAGCTCTCTTCAGAGCGCTGCCAAATAAATGCCAACACTTCCTCTGATTCAGGTTAATTTTAGGTGTGTCTCATTTGGTGGGGAGGATAAAAATGGATTAAGAAACGGAGAACACGAAGCCCTAATTAGAGTGTGTGTGCTTGAGTATGCTGAACTTGGAGAACAACAGTGTTGTTTTTAATCCCCTCAGTATTCCCAGGTGAACTGCAAGAAATGCTGTAAGAACTGGAACAGATTTATGAACTCGTCTGTTGAAACACCCAGTTTGGAATCAGCTGCTGATGTTGAGACGCTGTCCAGAGCAGAGAGGCAACGTTTTTCTTAGAGTTTCTTTTGCCGTTTCTTATCTGTCGTCTCGGTGGATATTTTTCCCTCTGAGGGAGACATCAGGCTAAAAAGGGATATTTTATTGCAGTAGGAAAAGGTGCTGCTTTTCAAACTGTCAACCCGTCCCCAAGTCCTGCTACTGTTATGATGGAGAGTTGCAAGGATTCGTTCAGTAACAGCACAGTTTGAATGTTCCCACAGCACGTGTGGGCAGCATGAGGCGTCCTTCAGAGCATTTATAAAGACATTATCAGAAAGGCTGTTTGGACGGGTCATCAGCAGAGGAGAAAAATAGCTCCTACTCTTCGTTCAGTGAAGTAGCAGCTAAATGTACTAAAATCATAGTGCATGCATAACCGCATATCAACACGTTCTCACTCCCACAGCGTAACATTTTAGGCTAGGTGACAAATCGTCAACATATTACGTTTTCGGCTACCCACCACGTTCCTAAATGACGACCTCGGAAAAAATGAGGAAATATGAGAACCGTATGGACTCTATCTACACATGTTCGCTCTTTTTCTTCAAATTGCTTAGAAACACGCTATTTAACATCATTACAGTCCTGGATAAGGTCAGGAAAAAGGTTATGGTTAGGGCTAGGGATAAGGTTAGGTTTAGGGCTGGAATACAGGGCTGGAACGTCTATTACCGCGGGAGCGTCATTGCACTGGATTTCGGCCATAACCCGCCGCGTACCATAAGAACGCCGAAGGTCTCCTTTCGCGTTCCTCAGGAATGCCGCGGGACGTGACAAAACGTCGGCATGTTACGCCTCGGGAGTGAGAACGGGCTGCACATATAAATGGCAAAGAGTTGGTGGTAGTTGAGCTACCTGTCAAAAGCTACAGAAACTTCCTACAGACTTGGTCTTATTTCCAAAAGAATGTCTAATGTGTAAAGATGGATGGAAATCTGTAAGGCCAAAAATGCCATTGACTTAATTTCCAATGTTCAGTTCAAATAGATGTTTTTCACAGTTCAGTTCACCACAACATAAATAAGAAACCATTTTCTTCTATGAGGAACAACTCTGCAAATATGGAACAGAACTCGAGCCATCAGGTAACGAAAGCTGAATAAGTGGTGATGGTGGGGAGGAAGAACTCCCTTTCTGATCGGGTGGGGAGAAAACAGGGGCGTGGAGAGATTAGAGTCAACAAACATGAAATGCATGGATGGTAAATGGTTCTTATATAGATCTGCTCTCCTTGAGCACTCGAAGCACGTAAACAACATGTCTCAGTCGCACTCCAATGGGCGCATTGGAGATCTCGGATTTCAGTAGCCAAGGACACTTTAGCATCAAGCCATCAACCTTCCCATTAGTAGATGACCTCCTCCATCCTGGAAAAGTGAAGTAGCAAGAACCCAAAACACTGTTTTGCATCATGCTGATCTCGGGTCTTTAATCATATGTTAAATGTTCCGAATATTGAATATTTTGTCCTCCTTTTACCTGCTGAGAAGGTTTAAGTAGTGTTTTAACACTTTATGAGAGAAAAAGCTTCCATGTGTTTGAACCAGTTATCTCAGTGCCAGATGCACAAGTCGACTGTAGCCTTGATTTTGAAGGTGAAGTCAACCTGCTCGTGTTGCTGTCAGCCAATGGCTAAGTAAACCTGTAGCTTTTGGTGTGGTTTGAATGTCTATTTGATCGTAGTAATAGAGAAAAAGTCAGATAAGGTGCAGCTTTCCCCTGATACTCTGAGGTAGAATCGGGCAGATGGAGGGAGTGACACAGGAATACAAATGGAGGGAGATACTAGACGCCAGGATAGAGCTGGAGAGGCAGGAAGAGAGCAAGTGGAAAGAAGGATGTTGGATATAAAACTGAAAAGTAAATCTGTAGCTCCTGTCAAAGAAAGAAAAACATGTTCATAACGTGTTTCTCTTTGTTTCTATTTTCAGAGAATGGCTCTGTTTTCATTTGGTGACTAAACTGAAGGCTTACTTACTGTTGTATGTTGTTTTTGTGGCACTGTGTAAAGGGTTGGGCAGTACGCACACAATCCTGTTCTGGAAAGCAATTCAAAACCACCTAATTGGAATTTATTTTAAGCTGCAAGAAACTGGCAAGCCAAAGGACCAAAATGAAGAAGTCAGATGAAAGACAGCTGGCAGGCTCTTAATGAACCGAACAGCAACGAGAATAATGCATGCTGTTACACGATCAGGGTGCACTACCTGTGCTGTGTGGATGGAAAGAATGGAAACTTGCTGGTAGATGACTAGCAGGAAACAATCCCAGAGCTTGGGCTTGGGAATGCAGAAATTAGTTGTAGACAGGAATGTAGACTTGCTACATAAGTATAGCCATGAGTATAAACATGTAACAAGTGATTGGCATAAAAGTGAAATAATAAAAGTACTGGAAGGCTAGGTGCACAGAAAGAGGTGGAGGTGCTGAGGAGGAAGGAGGAATGAATGATGCTTGCCTCCAGGTCACCACAGGAAGGTGAGGAAGAGAGTTTAGGCTGATGAGCATCGGGGTGATCTGTGAACAGTGTTGGTCAAGTTACTTGAAAAAGGTAATCAGTAACTAATTACTGATTACTTTACCAAAAAAGTAATCCAGTTACTTTACTGATTACTTATTTTCAAAAGTAATTAATTACTTAGTTACTTTTTAAAAACACGATTTACAACCTGAATAGGTGATAAAGTGATAGATCTTTCAGCCCAATTCTACTTTTTCTACATAATCATCATACAAAATGTAATCAAATGGAAAAGTCTCTTTTTAAAACTTGTTTTATTAGTTTTAATCTTTTAACTTTATGCATCAAGTAAAAATTTAATTATCTGCAACATTCTCTGACTGGAAGAAATTAGTTTAACATTTAAACCTATTTTCTGCACATTCCAGCACATAAAATAAAATATTTTTTGTGTTTACACTCAGTCTTTCAAATAGATGCAAGTAAAACACAGCAGAAAATAAATAAAGTCAAAGACTAGCGGTCCTGTTGCTCTATTTTCACCTGTAAAGCAGGAGTGGGGTAGGCGGAGGGTTACCCTGGTGCAGGTGTGCAGCGGTCAGTGGAAGAATCCGCGAGTTTCTCTGTGAGTTTCCCATTACGTCGTAGCTACTCGGTGCTTGCTCGGAAGTTTAGGGGTTTTTTCGCTGTAAAAAGAAGTTTTCTTCCCACGCACAACGGACACTAATGTTTTTGTCACTTTTTATGGAATCAAACTCAAAGTAAGGTCAGTACTTCCACGCTTTAAACGCTGCACGCTCATACTCTCTCTGCACTCGATATATGATCCATTGTTGATCTGCACACAGCTGTTGTCACGAACGTCGCACTCGCTTACGTCACTGTCATGAGACATTCTCGCAAAAAATCACGGTTTTAGTAACGCAGTAACGCAGCGTTCCTACGGGAAAGTAACGTAATCTAATTACCGTTTTTGCAATACCGTTTAGCGTTACTGCCCATCTCTGTCTGTGACAGAAAGTGGAGGAGTGGAAGGGAAGACTTACAAGATGGTAGTGGGACCTGCAGTGATGCATAGTTTGGTGGCACTGCATAAAAGACAGGAAATCAAGTTGGAAGAGATGAAGATTTTCCTTAAGATTTTCATTGGAAGTGACCAGAATGGACGAGATCAAAAAGGAGTACATCAGAGGAACAGCTCAGATTTGGATATGAAGCCAAAGAGGCACGGGTGAGATGGTTTGGACATGTGCAGAGGAGGGTGTGGGTATGTTGGACAAAGGATGCTCCAAAGATGGAGCTGCCAGGCAAGAGGACGAGAAGAAGATTCGAGTATGGAGTGAAGGAGAACACGAAGAGCTTTGGTCTGACTGAGGACGATGAGATGTCGGCGACTCCTATAGCAACCATGAGAGAGAAAAAGATTATAAAAGTCCTGCGAGTTCGTAGGTGTGTGTTCCTGGTTACTTATTCACTGAGCTCAATTAGTAATCAATTACTAAATTAGACAAAGCAATCAAACAGCGATGGGCAGCCACAGATGTTCTGCCCCACTCTTACGTATGATTTTATAGAAACCTTAAAGCACAGAGGCCTTTTCTCATTTTTCACACATTGTACTGTCGGCCGAGAAAGCTTTCAGCGTCTCAGTCGTGAACACTGCAGCCTCACAAGCTTCATTTTCATACAGTCTTACGGGTTTCCAAATAGCCTTGACATTTTAGCAGAGCATGATGCCCTTATTTCTGAAATGTGCTCACGCAGGCTCGCTTTGCAACATGTTGCCTAAGGAAGTGCTTCGTTTTGAAGAAAAGGATAAAAATTATTTCTAAAAAGTAAGTGAAAGTGGCGGGATGACTGAGTGCCTTCGGGGCTAAGTGCAGGGAGCAAACGACGGGAACGATCATCTTCACGCTGCAGGCTGCTGGTGTCGGAGCGAGGGTAATGAAGGTGGAAAGGCAGCGACTGAGCAGCAGTTAATTTTCTTAATCAGCAGGGATGTTTTTGTAGAGCTCTGCAGAATGGTTTTCATCAGGCTCGTCTATTCCTGGTCGAGCCCAAGACTCGAGTCATTTACCTTTTTACTTCCAAAATGTGAAACAAACCAGTTGTTATTTAATTGAATTAAAATGTCTTCAGGGTTGAAGATGCTGTTTCTGACAGTCAAAAGTTCAAGGAAGCAATTGCTATTGAAAAAGCGGCGTATCATGTTGGTTTTTGCTGTCAGTCAATTTGAAGGAGCAGCTGCTGCAGAAGAAATTGGATTTGGTAACTGACAGTTTAAGATTTATGAATCCCAACGGGAACGTTTGTTCTCCAGCAGCAGGAAAAGCACGAGAAATGAACAGAAGGAAAAGTGGCTCATTTTAATTAAGCCTCATGAAAAAAGGCAAAGAAAGAATAAGCACTTTTCTTACATCACAAATTCTTAAACTAATTAGCATGTGCTACTCTGATGATCTTGGACTGCTCAGTAAATATCTGCTACACTCTCTCTCAAGCCAGGAAGCAAAAACCTACACTGCACAGTCAATTTGCAAACTGCTGACTTCTGCCAAAACTTTCTCCTGCTGCTACAGCAAAGCGCGTTTGGCACAATCGGATGCTAAACACATACTCTTTATATGATTTTTATTTACAGTCTATTACATTTTTGCTCACATCCTCGGTTTCTCCCCTCAGCTGTTGAAGCCCGGGGCTTCTCAATATTTCTTGAGCAATTTAAGAGATCGTTTTAGCCTCTTTTTCTGAATGCACAGCGGTGTGGCAGGTGTGCACACTTCACACGGCCGAGAGACACTGAACTCAAAGAGTTCAACACGGGGTCAATGGCAATCTCATCACACCACGCATCTTCATCAGAAGTCATCTGCTTGTGTAAAGTGTTCTTGAACAGGCCCAATTTGTTCAAGAACATTAAATACTCGAGATTCAGTGAAGAACCAACAAACATAAAACTGATATCACTCAAAGTTAAAAACAGACGTGCTTGGTGTGGCTGGTTACATGAATTAAATATGTTCTATTTTGCAGATATTAAATGATTGACCTTTTTTGACAACATTTATTGTTAATCTGATAATAAAAAGTGATGTAAAGTCAGAGGGTAAATGCAAAGCTTCAGCATAGGAGTTGTTACAGGTAACGTTTTGAACTGAAAGACATTTTCTAAACAAAAAAAATCCCCTTTTCCTGTTTGCAAAAGGCAATAACTTTTATGCATTCTTGCTAACTCGGATCAGCACACGTTTTTGTGCATTGTAAAGCTAATATTACGCAAGCATAGCTGTACGAAGATGAACCAAAAATAGGAAAAAGTGGCTTTGACCCCACAGACGCAGTTCACAGATCTGAAAGCGTTTGCTCAAGGCTTTTTCAGCGGTTAGTTTCAGCACAGCTGAACAGACGATTATTCATGCAGCTGCAGGTATTTGTCTGCCCTACGCGTGAGTCACAGGTTAAACTGCCTTCATGGACAAAAGGAGCCCAGAATACAGGTGGGGGCATTTATGTGGATACACCGTAATAACATGGGAATGGTTGGTGATATTAAAGTCCTGTTTGTGGCACATTAGTATATGTGAGGGGGCAAACTCCTCAAGATGGGTGGTGACCATGGTGGCCATTTAGAAGTCGGCCATCTTGGATACAACTTTTGTTTTTTCAATAGGAAGAGGGTCATGTGACACATCAAACTTATTGGTAATGGCACAAGAAAAACAATGGTGTGCTTGGTTTCAACGTAACTTTATTCTTTCATGAGTTATTTACAAGTTTCTGACCACTTATAAAATGTGTTCAATGTGCTGCCCATTGTGTTGGATTGTCAATGCAACCCTCTTCTCCCACTCCTCACACACTGATAGCAACGCCACAGGAGAAATGCCAGCACAGGCATCCAGTATCCGTAGTTTCAGGTGCTGCACATCTCATATCTTCACACCATAGACAATGGCCTTCAGATGACCCCAAAGATAAAAGTCTAAGGGGGTCAGATCGGGAGACCGATCAATCCACTTTCCAGGAAACTGTTCATCTAGGAATGCTCGGACCTGGCACCCATAATGTGGTGGTGCACCATCTTGCTGGAAAAACTCAGGGAACGTGCCAGCTTCAGTGCATAAAGAGGGAAACACATCATCATGTAGCAATTTCAAATATCCAGTGGCCTTGAGGTTTCCATTGATGAAGAATGGACCCACTATCGTTGTACCCCATATACCACACCAAACCATCACTGTTGTTGGTCCAACAGTCTTGGAGGATCCATCCAATGTGGGTTAGTGTCAGACCAATAGCGGTGGTTTTGTTTGTTGACTTCACCATTCACATAAAAGTTTGCCTCATCACTGAACAAAAATCTTCTGCGTGAACTGAGGGTCCTGTTCCAATTTTTGTTTTGCCCATTCTGCAAATTCTGTGTGCCGATCTGGGTCATCCTCGTTGAGATGCTGCAGTAGCTGGAGTTTGTAAGGGTGCCATTTGTGAGTAGCTAATATCCGCCGAAGGGATGTTCGACTAATGCCACTCTCCAGTGACATGCGGCGAGTGCTACGCTGTGGGCTCTTGCTGAATGAAGCTAGGACAGCCACTGATGTTTCTTCATTAGTGACAGTTTTCTTGCATCCACATTTTGGCAAATCCAACACTGAACCAGTTTCACGAAACTTAGCAAGCAGTTTGCTAACTGTAGCAAGGGAGATGGGTGGTCTCGTAGGGCGTCTTGCATTGAAATCTGCTGCAATGACCCGGTTACTGCGTTCACCAGATATCAACACGATTTCGATCCGCTCCTCACGTGTTAACCTCTTCGACATGTCAATGGCTGTGAACAAAGAGAAACTTGTAAATAACTTCTGAAAGAATAAAGTTACGTTGAAACCAAGCACACCATTGTTTTTCTTGTGACATTACCAATAAGTTTGATGTGTCACATGACCCTCTTCCTATTGGAAAAAAACAAAAGTTGTATCCAAGATGGCCGACTTCTAAATGGCCACCATGGTCACCGCCCATCTTGAGGAGTTTGCCCCCTCACATATACTAATGTGCCACAAACAGGACTTTAATGTCACCAACCATTCCCATGTTGTTACAGTGTATCCATATAAATGGCCCACCCTGTATTGTAGCGGTACAACAGTGCTGGTGCCAAGTCAACTCAGTGGTTTGTAAAATTTGAGTAGAGAAAACTGAACAACATGAGGTTGTTTTTTAGTCATAAATTTATCAGTCCAGAGATTTACATCTATTTTTACTTAATCGTCACGATGACCTCATTCTAGAACAAATTACAGCTGTTACAGAAAATTAAATGTACTTTTAAGCTTACCTGTTCTCTTTGCCCTATCAGGCTCTTTCTGCATATATCTGGGCCGTGTGTTGTATTACCAGCTGTGTCCATGAACATGTTAAATGTAAAAAGAAAAACATGACTTATAATGCACATCTGAAACACACCTATTGATGTGGATGGATATTTAGCCTGAAAGTTTAATTTAAAAAGTTTTGAAGCTCTGCAGAGATCTTTATGCTCCTAAACAGGCGTTGTGTTGAATTTAAAACATGACTACATGGAAATTACTGAAGTTGTGCAATATCTACAAAGTGATTGTCACATTATGAAGGAGGCTGGCACTGAAAATTATTCTGCCAAATCTACTTTAATTGTAAGGTGAGAGTTACAATAGAAAGAAAATGAAAGGTAATGAAGCGTTTTTTGTATTTAATTTGTTTTTGTGCAGCAGAGTGAGGTCTTTGTTCAGCAGTCTTACTAAAGACACTCGACTCGAATCCTCCTGAAATTCTCGATAATATACTTTCGCTGTGTGACCGACAGTCTTGTAGTCCAAAATGAAACAGAATTATTTTTCTTGACACTAAAAAGGTCAAACAAAGCCAGATTTCTGTTGCATGCAGTCCGACCGCTGCTGTCGACCTGTGTGAGGTGATTTATTGATTTAGGTATGTTTTATCTTCACTGGTTTAAACACAGCCTTAAAATTCAGGTTGTGTCGTGCTGTGAATAAGTCCTGGGGGATGAGCTCGTACCCTCACCGACTGATAGCTGCACGGACATCTTGTCCTCACAGTGTTTGTGAGGACGAGATGCTATCACTGTTGAATTAACACCATTTCTGTGGCAGCTGTTTTGGACAGATTTACGACTGATTTGATAAATCTTGACATATCTTTGGGTTAACCCTCATGTCTACCATGGTCTCTGTATTAAAACGACGGCTAACACCCTGCTTATTCTAAAGTAAATGGTCTATGTTACCCTACGGTAGGTTTTAGACAATGAAAGTCATAAAACTTAACTCGTCAGGAAAATGTTTACTGAGATGAGACTTCTCATAGACCTCTATATTGTTTTGCCAACAGAGGTTTATAACGGCTGCAGCTTAAAGAAACTTAACTGAGACTTTGGCTTCACTTCTGGCTTCATCGGTTTTTATCATACAGAGTTGACTTGAATGCTTGTGGGGTGAGGTTTAACATGCTTGTAATTATCAGTCTTAAGTGTTTGTGCTTTTTCTTTAATAGGCGGAGAGCAGAAGGTGGTTCAGGCATCAAAGCAGGAAGCAAAACTGGTCATCGAGGACTTTGATCCGTCTAAAACGTACAACTTTAAGATCATTGCAGTCCATGAGGGGCAGGAGAGCAAACCTCTTCAGGGCAAACATGAAGGTAAGAGAACGACTCCACTGATTATTAAATCTGTTGCTTCAGGGATCCTCCAGCTGATTTCTGATTGGACAGCTTGATTGATGTAATTCGAGTTGTAAAATTAAGAGAACTGAAACGTTGTCGCAGTCGCACCGAATCAGACAGAAAACTGCCTCCGAGTTGATTACAGTGTGACACCAAATCGCACTTTTGGCTCCAATCAGTGATGTCACAGCAGGTGCTTTCCATCAGCTGGGATTGGCAGAATACCTGCTGTGACATCACTGATTGGGGTGTGGCCACAAGAGCACACTTTAGTTTGAAACACTACAGACCAGTGCAGCAGCTCTCTCGTGTAATCTTGTGTTGTGAACACGATCAAAACATGTGCGCCCTGATCCCGACCTCCTTTGTTCTGTAAGAGCTTCTTATATGTTATTTAAGCTGCATTGTTGGATCCCAAAAGGTTCTGTTCATCTGGACGTAGCATTATTGTTGGAAGACGAGAGCAAAGCAGTGAAGAATTCAAATAGCCACCTCATCTCAGTGTTTCAGTTTTGAATACAGAGCTGAGTGTTTACTTGGTTTCAGTCGTTGACATTCAGCGACCTGCTGGTATTTACTTGCTTTCATGCTGTGCTTCAGGAAAACAAAGCTTTTAAACCTGATGCTGAACGTACATATCCACAGGTGCTGAGTGTTTCCAGTATTCATGTCAGGCTACAAAAGCCCTTTTGACTCAGCATTTAGAATACCGCTCTGCTCTTCAGAGCTGACGAAATGGCGTTATATAACTGTGTCCTGATGTCTTCGATTCACAGCTCTGACTAATGTTCTGTTGTTGCACTGAAACTCTGATGTGCTGTGTTCGGTTTTCACCGGTGTGATGTTCTCATTATAACCAAACTCTACCCCACGTTGGACTCGTCTGTCCAGAGAACATTGTTCGGTCTTGTGGGTTGTTCAGATGCAGCTTTGCAAATGTGGCTTGTTCTTTTAGGGAGAACAGGCTTTCTCCTGGGAACCCTTCCTGACAGGCCTTCACCTGTTCAGTCTTTTTCTAATTGCGCTGTCATGAACATTTAACATGCTAACTGAGAACCTAAGAGTCTGACATGTAGCTCTCAGTTTCTCTGAGCATTTTGCAGTCTGACCTAGGGCTGGGCGATATGGCCTAAAATCCATATCGCGGTCTAATTTGAAACATCTGTGGCAACAATATATATTGTGATATACAGTGGCTTGCAAAAGCAAGTATAACATATTTTACACACTATAAGGCACACTTAAAATCCTTTAATTTTCTCAAAAAGCATCTTATAATCCAGTTCACCTTATGTACGAATTCTGGTTGTGCTCACTGACCTCGAACTGATTTTATGTGGTACAGGGCGCACAGAAATCTATCAAAAAATGTTTTAGTATGACTTTGGTAAGCTATGAAGCCGCACTGCTTGATGGATTGCCGGAGCATTACTGTTGCCGTAGTCAGGAGCCTCACGGAGTAATCTGGGTCCTAAACTCCGTTAACTTCAGGTCCCAAAGTCAAACGAACACTGCAGCATCACTGAGAGTTAAAAACTGTCTAAATTCTTTCATCTTTGATAAAATGATCAATGTTGCTGCTTTACCAGGTGTAACAATTAAGTTTAACATCCAGGCATCCATGAAAACAGAATTTATTACATTCAACGGAGTTAGAAGTTAGCAGGAAGTTAGCGGAAGTTAGCTCGCTAGTTTCCACCTAAACATGACATACCATGAGAGATTATTGAAAAAAATTCAAACGTACAGCTCTGCTATCACTTCCAACATAAAGGAAGACAGAAAACTAAACAGCAGTGATGTTTGTAGGGTTACTGAAGTTGGGCTAGCTGCTATATAATGATGTGCTACGTGATCGCTAGCAAAACAGCTATGTTAGCATAACATTAGCTCAGTGAACGCTCCACAAAAGTTAATGTGAGGGTTTCTGATGGTCAGGGACAAATGCAATTGCATGGCAGGATGCTGTAAACGGACCAAACTTCAGTCAGGAGAACAACTGAGATAATCCATCCACAATACGAGGTTAGTCATTAATATCCTGCAACAACATGGGAATAGAGCAGCTGCCAGAGAATTCAGCATTAATGAATCAATGGTAGGGAAGTGGACGAAGCGCAGGTATTGGCTTTCTCCATATTCCAAAAGTGCTTCATCTCTTTGCTATTATTGTCGCCGGCATACTTTGCAGTTGTTTGCAGCCGCTGCAATGCTTTCGACCAAAACAGGCGCAGCTTGATGACATCATCAACATGCGCTATTGCGGTAGAGCGGTATAGTCAAAATCTCTATCGTTGGCCAAATTTACATCGTTTCTACCGTATACCGTTTCTACCGCCCATCCCTAGTCTGACCTTTGGTTGAATGTAATAGACTGTCCACGCCTGAGGAATCACACAGCTGGATGCTCCAGACAAGCAAACCTCTGCTTTTATAGAGGAACTCACACCTGCTGATTATCAGACAAACACTTGAATTTGAACGACTGGCTGCTGCGAAGGTTGTGTGTATTAATATTATGTATATTGTTGTCATATGTCGATGCACACATCGAGTCCTAGGCTTCTTCCAGTGTCCTACCATTCGTTAATGTTGTTTTTTGCATCATGTGTTATATCTTCCAGCTCAGCAATCAGCTGTTGAAATGGCTCCATCCCAAGGGAGAAAAAATGGCAGCGTCACACAGGAGAACAATGAGATCTCAGAAGGTAAGATCTTCAACAGGGAGACGGGAGATGATCCAGGTGAACAGACACAGTGAAATGATAAAGATACAGCCGTCTGCTGAAGGTCTCGAGTTGTCTGGATTCAAGACCAGTATGGCGCAGTGACAGAAGATGATTTGCTGAAATACCGTCACAGGAAGACAACCTGCTGTTCCTCAAGAACAAGTTTGAAGAAGAGCAATTTTCAAAGTATCTTGTAACACATTCAGGATCAAGATTTCCTACTAATGGAAGATGTCGTCGCCAACCTTTTATGTCACAGCTGCTCTTCTTCTGGCAGTTTTAAACAGATGTCATGCAGGAAGCTTTCGTTTTAGTGGCTGGAGATTTTGAAAGAGAAGAAAAAACGACTGACACAAAAGCAGGTAAGTGTGAAGCTGCAGGGCTCTGATTTTTGCCACAATGGTGGTGCGGCTGAGTCACCGGCTAAATCCTGATCCGTCTGTCCGTTTCAACAACACCGCCGTTTCACGATGTGTCAAGATTACTGTTCTGTGAATGTAATACTTCTGCAAATTGCACAGTGATTGTCAGTGAGACATACCCAAGGAAATGGAGGGAAAGGAAATGAAATGGCACAAAAATGGGAATTTAAGGAAGAGCCTCCAACAAACAGGAAATGAATGGAGAGAGGAGTGCGGTAAACAAGCCAATTGTAATTTCTGGTAAGTGGCGCATGCTGAGGCAAACAATCAGATGCCACAAAAAGGAAAAAAAATCTTTAATCTCTTTACGCACTGCAAAATGCAGGAAAACTCAGTTTTGTTAGAGCTGTAATTCACATTTCTACCTCAGAAAAATCAGAACTGTTCTTCAAATCTCATTTTAAAGTTTTTGTATTCCTGTTGTATTGTGATGAAATAATGAATATTTTTGCTATGCTGTGAATGCGTTTAGCACAATGAAGTGGACAAAATATAATAGGACTGCAAAATTGGAAAAAGTCTGCACACTAGTTGGATCAAATGTAAGACAAAGCTTTGATTCAGTTATGCAGACATTTGCCTTTTTTCATATATGTAAGGATGTATGGCTGGATGGTCCTAAACAACAGATGCAATAAACCTATTTTCAGTGTAATTGGGTCAGCATTGTTCTTTAAATCCTGCAGGATCATTCCTTTGCTGTGAAACCTGATATTTTGCTGTGTTCCTTTGCAGCTTTTCAAAGCGTGATGTGAACCCTTGTGTGATTGGTTTTGTGTTTTGAAGGCCAGAACTGAAGGAATGGTGTTAATGATGGTGGGGTGAGACTCGTGGCAGCCAGTTAGACACCAGTTTAAAACCCAAATTACAGCTTTTGCTTTCAGAGTTGTAACAATGGAGAAAAACACTTGACATTTCTTTCTTTGTCTTTCTTTCTTTTTGAACAGCTAAATCTATGTTTAACCACTTTGTGCTTTTTATCTTTGTCATGTTTTTTTGGAGCAGGGAAAATTGAATCTGTGCAAAAAAACGAAAAAATATTTTGCAGCGAGCTCTAACTTGATCACTTCATCCTTTTCCATGAATTCTTCAGTAGGACTTTTTATTCTCGCCTCTAATCTGTCAGGCCTCTGGAGGACAGCTTTGCTGAACTGTTTGCTGTTTTTGTCTAAAGTTGAATGCAGTTCTTGGCTTGCTCATCTTGCAGGATTTAAGATCTGATCCTGGTCGGCACAGAGTGAAAGAACGATCCTGGTGAAATCTTTGGGTGACATTAACTCCAAGTAAATATAGAAGTGTCATACACCCGAGTTTAGTACCACAGAATTAAAAGCTCCGTGTTATTAAGGGTTTACAGCCAGCATTGTTGTGGTTTGTTTGTTGGTTTGTTACAGACCATGAAAAGAGGAAAAGGTGTTAAAACTCCTGCAGCGTACAGCGGTGCTGTTATGCCAATTTCTGTTTTATAGTGTGATTCTTGGACTGTGCTCAGCATGATTCACACAATACTGGTTTATCTCATTCGAGCCCTCTACCTGAGACCGCTGTTCTTCCACCCTGAGCTGTAGCTGATGTGGAACGAGAGCAAATAGCTGCCGTCTGTAATGACCACTCAATGAGTGTTCACCCAAACTGTGCTCAGGGTCAGATTTGTTGTTTTGCTGTGAACTGTGATGGATTGTGAGTCAGATGAGCTGTTACACACTAAAGTGTAATATTTATGCTGTAAATGAAACCACTGAGGTTATTGGGACGTGTAGGCTCTCTGAAACAAATCAGTGAGGACAGCTGCTTCAACACTTGGACAGCACGCTGGTTAAAATGATCGCTGATGTAAAGCGTGAGGGCCCTGGTTGCATGGCAGGTGACTTGAAGTGGGTGCTGGACTTTGCAGACACTGACTTGTCCTGTTCAGTGAGCGATACATGGAGATAGTGAGGAACAAAGTTAAGTACAGCCAACAAATCGCTTTTCTCTGATTGTTCATTTTCTTCTTTCTGCATCTGTCATGTAGCCAGTTTGAATTCTCACCTCATCCTTATGTTAAAATAAGACGGGATAAAAGAGTTGCTGTAATTCATACGGTGTTTTGGAAAATGTGTCGCATTATTCCTCAAGTAGGCGTTTGTGTGTTTTTGGCTTTACTATGACCTCGTTCCCTTTGTCAGGCTGTCTCCTGCAGTTTACCATCAGTAGAAGCTCTCAGTGGAGGAGGCGGGCCATTAGTATAAGAGTGAGAGTGAGGTGGGAGTAAGTAGAGTCGATGGTGTTCGTCAAAGATGCCATGGTGCAGCATGTCAAATGTCCTCGGGTTCGGCAAGAGGAGGAACCGTTTGGGTCATTGAGGGAAAGTGTAACGTCGGGTTGTGTTTAGTGGTTGAGAGGAGGCGGCAAAACACTTAGCAGGATAGTCGAAAGAATACACACTCACGCTGGCTTTGGTGAGTGTCCACAGCGTATTCTTTAATACACGTTCTCTTCGTCAACCATATAAGCCCGATTGAACGGCTGCAGCTTAACAAACAGCGCACAGTGTTCGTACAACCCATACGTTGCAAAAAAAAGGGTGAGTGGAGAGGTAAAACATAAAATCCGTCCCTCTAGCGTGCAAGCACATGTCCACACAATCACAGAGAGAGTAGTGGCGCATACTGATGACAACATTAACCCTCGACTTGGGTTGTCTTAAAGAGACACCACACCATTGTGACTGTTACAAAAGGAAGAGGACAGAAGGTGACTGAGCTTCAGTTATGGACTCAGTCGGCTCAAATGAAGTTACACTTACAGTTTTGTTAATTTATGCAGCTACAAAATTAACCAAGCGATTGTAGTGAAGAGCGAACTGAGCTGATCGAGATGATCTGTGTTCTAATCCTCACCTATGGTCACTGAGAAAATGAGGTCACAGGTACCAGCGTCAAATATGAGTCTGCGTGGTGGCCCAGATTGAGGCTACCAGCTGCAGTGGTTCAGGCATCTGATGTCCTGGGTGCTTCCCAATGGAGACCCAGGGTTACACGTTGCTGAGGGAGCTGTGTCCTATCAACCTGGGAACACCACAGAATTCCCTATGAGAAACTGAAAAACATTGCTGGGAAAGAAGTATCCTGCTTAACCTCCTTCAACACAGCTTCAGATAGTTGGAAGAAATGCGGTCTTAGTGATGTGTCATTGGTCTGTACACGAATCTAAACGTGGTTCCTGTCCTCTGATCTTTGTTGTCGGCACTTTGACTTATCGGTTACTTTGTTTTCAGTTGCTTGTTACTTTTACTCGCTTGTTAGGTTAGACGCAGAGACTCCTCGGTTAGGTTTAGGAAAAAGATCGCAGTAACCTGTGGATTTAAAACTCAGAGTAGCAGAAAACAGGCAGAAAAGTCCAAATGCGTCTGGTTTATGTGTAAATGAAATGCTAACAATCATTCTGACCTTTTAAATCTGACTTAATGAGTCACTTATCACAATTAAATCAATTAAGCTTCTGTCAGCATAAAAATGTCTTTTAAGCATTAAGTGCACCCTGGCTGTTTTGTCTGTTTATGTATGCTTACTAAGAGCTGCAAGCCCAACTCATGAATACAAACACTGAGAAACCAACTCTACATTTATATGCCATCAGTCTTTATGCTCATTTGGTCATTTGTAATGTTTGGGTTTGTTTTATTCTGGTAATGAGTGAGAATTCAAATAAACCTGCAGCACTGCTGCAGTGAAACACACTTTCCCCCAAAATTTTCTCCATGTAAATGTCCTGTATTTCTATAGCGCTTTACTAGTCCATAAGGACCCCAAAGCGCTTTACACATCCAGTCATCCACTGGATGTGTAAAGCGCTTTGTAGCTTTGTAGCTTTGTAGCTTTGTAGCTTTGTAGCTACATTGTAGCTACAAAGCTACAATGTAGCTGCCAATGTAGCTACATTGTAGCTACATTGTAGCCACAGCCACCCTGGGGCGCACTGACAGAGGCGCCTCCTTAGTCCTCCTTCACTCTCACCTCTTTTAATCAGTTCTCTGATTTAAGTCTAATGAGTCGCAGCAGAAATGAGCAAATGAAACTGATCATTCTTTCTCTTCTAGTACAGTCACTGTCACAGTTTCATGTTTTAGTGCAGTTTAAGGTTGCTGGGAGCCGTAAATGTATTACTTCTGAATATATTTCCAAGTTTTTTAATAAGAGCTCTGCTTTTTCTCTTAAAACCAAAATGTCTGAGCTGGTGGAAATGTTTGTTTTTGTCTTCTGTGTCAATTTAGATTTCTCAGTATTTTTATGGTTGGTCGTCTCTGTGAAATGGCGTATCTGCTGACTGCGAGGCGTCTTTTATAGTCAGTAGATTCTGCAAATACGCCTAATATAACTGACATTTGTGCGTCGTCCTGGTGAAGTGCCCTCAGTGCTGATCCTATCGAGTCTGCTTTGGGGCTGGGTAGCTTCTCCGCACCTTTTTAATTCAGTTCCTTTATATTTTTTGTTATATGATCAAACTCAGCTACGCTCCAGGCAGATCAACAATTCATTGTCAAAGTCATCAGCTCCACATCCACCTGGCAAACTTCATTATTTAAGTTGCTTTACCCCAGCCACAGTCACTAAACATCTGCAAGCCAACTGGCAACCCACTTCCACTCCAGCTCCTTGCTGGTCTACCTCAGCCTTTGCATGTATGGACATGGAAGGATGAGGTGGTGGGGGTCGGGGTTGGGGGTGGTCGCACCCTTTGGTTCAGTGCTTGTCTAACAGACCTACTTGACCCATACAGACTCATATTTAAATGCTGATTGTTTGAATGTTTTCCATCTCTTCATGTAATTCTTTG
Organism: Neolamprologus brichardi; assembly: GCF_056152115.1. Lineage (NCBI taxonomy): Eukaryota > Metazoa > Chordata > Actinopteri > Cichliformes > Cichlidae > Neolamprologus > Neolamprologus brichardi. The sequence continues at coordinate 2,680,398 of NC_142124.1, read as the reverse complement.
ATTATTTTATTCATTATTTAATGCCAAAGGACTTTTTATAGCGTCTTTAGTTCACAGAAAAGACGGGATAGTGAGGATGCTTTCAGAATTAGTAGGTATTTATCAATTGAATTCATTCAACATGCACGAAAACATAAATCAATATTTGTTGTATTTTTCAAGGTGCTTGGCAGGTAAGTCGTTCATCATCTTGGAGAGCGTACTTCAGTGCTTCTGTGGGTTTAGTCTGTCTCCGTGTCTTCATGTAGTTCCAGACTCCATGATGTTGAGATCAGTGCTCTGTGGGGGCCAGACCATCTGTTGCAGGGCGTCTTGTTGTTTTTGTCACTGCAAGTTTGTTTTCCTGCTGCAGAATAAATTTGTACCGGTTAGATGCTTCTTCTGGTGCTGCAAAACAAATAAGAAACCATAAATCTGAAATGCCAAACATTCAATATTAAATATTCATAATTAGCCTGTGCGTGTGGCGTTTTGTGGTGTAGTTTGTTTGTGTACATGGACAGGATTTTAATTTTTTTATGCACAACGTGGCCTGTATCGTTTGCGTCTTGTTGCACGTGTCACGATGATGCTGAGAGACAACAGTCATTTTTTTAAAGACGGACCGATTCCACATTTTGGTGTCGGACAGGTGGCGATGGATTTCATGAGTACACCAGCCTGCATGATGAAAGATCAGGCTTAGCCAGTGCAACTGAACGTGACACTGAGAGGAGCCTTTACAAGCACCTATGTGTGACGAGTGGAGTGCTCAGAGTTTCACTATTGTAAGAGAGACAGACACACACACACACACACACACACACACACAGGGAGTAGGAACATGTTGCCCGTTAACGCATCTGTACCTGGATTTACTTGGATTTTGTAGAATCAGTCGTGTGTTTGTGTCTCTCAGGTGTGTGTTGGGTTTAAGTGTGCGTCACCTGCTCTATCTCGCTGTGGGTGGATGTGGGTGAGGGTGGGGGTTGTGTGGGTGGAGAAGAGCCAAACGCTGATTAAAAACACTGAGCTTTTTATACGACTCCAAATCACAAACAACTTCTTCACCCCCTCCCTCCAAACTCTCACACAATCCTTGAAAACTCCACAATCATCACCTCCACCTCTCCTTTTCATCAGCCCTCCACTTTCTCTTTGCCGAGTGCTATCTCTGCTGGAGCAGTTATTTCTCTCTCATCTCTTTTCTCATTACTCTGTTCGATTTCTGGTCCTTTGCCACCTTTTGGCGCTTTTTTTTCTCTTTGTCCCCTCCCTATTGTCCCTAACCACCCTGTTCTTCCCTTTATATCTGAACTATGACCCTTTATCATCACTGTACCTATTAGGAATCCCTCCTTTACAGACATGAAACCCACACCTGTAGTCTCTTTGGCTTGTTTGTGCCTGGTGGCCATGTTTGTACATTCAGAAGCTGAAAACATGGAGGATTTGTTTCCTCCTTCTTTCTGACTGCTGTAATCAATACTGCATAGATATGTATGCTCCCTCTGGTAATGAGAATAAAACCTGCAGATCATATTCTCAGCGTACGTATATGGCAACTTCATTTTCTTGGACTTGTCTGAAATCTGTGTCCTCTTTTATTGCAGTTTTTCTTCCTCTCTTTTCACCCATCTCGGCACCATTTTTGTTTCCTTCCACCCTTTCCTCCCTCTTTCCCCGCAGCTTCACCTCTCTCTCTCTCGTTCTGCTTTTCCACGCTCACAGCTGATGCTCTCCTCCTTGCCCACACTTGCTGAATACCTCAGCTATAGCCTCACAGGCCTGTTCTTGGGCTCCTGCCTTGTTGCTGATGAGACCTTTAACAGCTGTCTGCTTGCAAGGCTGTCAGTCTGAAGCTTTGGCTGCTTGTTCATCTGCTGGTGTTGTTTTGTAGGTCTCCTCGTCTTCACGCTTGGCTCTGCACGGGTCCCCTAGGTGGTCACAGAACAGGTCTTACTTCCCTCTAAGACTGGCAGGCTCTACATGTCTTAGAGGAAAATTGAAACCTTCAGTATTTCATACTCAGCCCTGTACACCTTAAAGAGTTTGCAACTGGTCTTTGCGTCCTTTTCTGATGTTCACACATCTAATTCAGATAATAATAATAATGCTGAGCAAACCTCAGCAGATATCTGATGCATATAAAATACACAGCCACTGTACAATTGTTACGAATGGAGAAATTGGCTGTAGTGACCAGAGATGGGCAGTAACGCGTTACTTGTAACGCGTTACTGTAATCCGATTACTTTTTTCAAGTAACGAGTAAAGTAAGGGATTACTATTGCAAAAACGGTAATTAGATTACCGTTACTTTCCCGTAGGAACGCTGCGTTACTGCGTTACTAAAACCGTGATTTTCTTGCGAGAATGTCTCATGACAGTGACGTAAGCGAGTGTGATGTTCGTGACAACAGCTGTGTGCAGATCAACAATGGATCATATATCGAGTGCGGAGAGAGTATGAGCGTGCAGCGTTTAAAGCGTGGAAGTACTGACCTTACTTTGAGTTTGATTCCGTAAAAAGTGACAAAAACATTAGTGTCCGTTGTGCGTGGGAAGAAAACTTCTTTTTACAGCGAAAAAAACCCCCTAAACTTCCAAGCAAGCACCGAGTAGCTACGACGTAATGGGAAACTCACAGAGAAACTGCGGTATCCTTCCACTGACCGCTGCAGCACACCTGCACCAGGGTAACCCTCCGCCTACTCTACTCCTGCTTTACAGGTGAAAATAGAGCAAAAGGACCGCTAGTCTTTGACTTTATTTATTTTCTGCTGTGTTTTACTTGCATCTGAAAGAGTGAGTGTAAACACAAAAAAATAAAAAAAAATAAAAAAAAATTATATATATATATATATATATATATATATATATATATATATATATATATATATATATATATATATATATTTATTATGTGCTGGAATGTGCAGAAAATAGGTTTAAATGTTAAACTAATTTCTTCCAGTCAGATAATGGTGCATATAATTAAAATTTTGCTTCATGCATAAAGTTAAAAGATTAAAACTAACAAAACAAGTTTTAAAAAGAGACTTTTCCATTTGATTACATTTTGTATGATGGATTATGTAGAAAAAGTAGAATTGGGCTGAAAGATCTATCACTTTATCACCTATTCAGGTTGTAAATCATGTTTTTAAAAAGTAACTAAGTAACTAAGTAACTAAGTAATTAATTACTTTTGAAAATAAGTAATCAGTAAAGTAACGGGATTACTTTTTTGGGGAAGTAATCAGTAATTAATTACTGATTACTTTTTTCAAGTAACTTGACCAACACTGGTAGTGACCCACTATAGCTTTTTTAAACCAGGCTGTAAATATCTTTTTCTGAGTGACCCTCAGGTGGCCGTTTGAGGAACTGCAGCTTCTTTCCTGAAGGTTGCATTTTGGGCTTAATTACGCTGAAGAAGGATAATTATAGAAATATAATATAAAAAGAGTGAGTTATTATAGTATGGTCCTCATTTCAAGCCTTCCTAGGAGACGGGGTTGTTAAATATTGATGGATTTTTTCCTCTGTCTCTTGCAGCCATCGCAGGTTTGTATAAAGGCGATATCCAGCTCTTTTATGCTTGTCGGTGAAAGCGCTCTCACTTTAGAGAAAGCCTCCAGCTATGCACCTTTTTAAAGACACTGAGAATTAAAAGAAATAATCCTCAGTCTCTTCTCTCCTCTGCATGTGCAGTGTGTTAGGAAAGCCTTTTTACAGCCCAGTGAGAAAACGCTACGCTGGCTTTGAGTCTGTTTTTATCAACTTGACCTGCAGTTTGTCGGCTCGAGTTTATATTTCAGCATTTCTGAGTGTCTGAGCTTCAGGTAATTCCAGCTCATCAGATAAATGTTTCGTGTGCGTTTAACTCTCGTCTCATCCGTCCTCCGTCGTGTGATGGATGTGGAGTGTAATCTGACACGAGCGCGCTATAACTCATCTGATCTGTTGCTTCGATGTCAGAGCGCCCAGGTGGTGCCCACAGGTGTCCCTGCAGGTCAGCACATACGTTTCACTTTCCTCTTTGTTGCTCTTATAATGCTCTGCAGTATGAGTAGTATATGAAAATAAAACTGTGTTTAAAACATTTTGTGATGATCCCTGTAACATCTGCTCTTCGTTGCCTGATCCTTGTTGTTCCCCGTCCACCGTGCAGCAGCATTTAGGTTAATAACATCACATAAGACCTGAGTGCCACATCAGACGGTTTAAATAATTAATGAAGTTACTGCTGCTGTGCATTTATTACACGTAGCCTGCGTCTCAGTTTGAAGACGTTTCTGCAAATGGTGCTACTTTGTGACGACTGCGTCCACTTTCTGTTCGGTCGGTGTAAATCTGAAGAGGAGTGAAGAGTTTGGTGAAGCACCTCCTCTCTCTCAGCTCTACTTTATATTCCTGACAGTTGAATTTATTGATTCACTTGCTTTTTTTTTTTTGTCTTTTCTTCACTTTGAGTGCTGAAAAAAACAAAGAAAATACAGACGGGTCAGTATTTGCAGTAATACAGTCAAATACTGTCGAATCCACTGAACGGCTTCCCTGAGGTACCCCTGAGCGAGGTACGTCCCTACACAGTGCTGCTCACTGCTTCACTGAGTGAACGGGGATCAATAAAGTCCACTTTCTTTCTTTCTTTGAGGAGAAAAACTATCTGCAAACACATTTTTATTATTATTTTATTTACGAGTTGTTATGTTATTAATTCAGAGGTGTTATTTTGTGAAAGGTGTGATTACGGTTTGATCGCGTGGTTTCAGTCTCTTTGCGGCCAAGAAGAGTGTGGTGCTGTGTGTCGCTGTGACCGGCTCGTGTAGTGACTTCCACGCTTGGCCTGCAGCCACCTTTAGGGCGGTTGTTAAAAGATTTATTACAGCAACGTCCCAGTAACCCCCAGGAGCACAGAGGGTGGGGATTGTGACAAAACCGATGTCATAGTTCAAACAATATAAGAAACTGAATCCAGGGTGAGGACGGCCGTTTGTGTTCCAGTAATAATGTGTTTGTGGAGAACACAGCTGCTGTGTTACACTGTGGTTTAATCTATGAGCCACAGCACCGTATATCTTTAAGAACCTGTTGTTGTTGTTGTTGGTTACATTATAACTAAAATGTCTCACTTTGTTCTTTTAATATAAAAATGAGAATGAGCATGTTCTTACGTTTTCAGCTTTGCTTTCTTTTCCAGTCTTCTGTAAAGTTAAAGTCCTGTAACGCAGCCACTTGGACGCTCGCTTTTCCTCTGACCACCAGACTTGGGCACATTTTTTTAGAAACTCCTGTTGATAATCGCGGGTGTGCGTCAGCCGTGAAACATCTGTGATAGGTGGCTCCCTCCTGAAAACTGTATGCACATGTCTCACCTTTAACTCACCTGCAGCAGGACAAGTTTTTATGTTGAGGCTCGTCTCCTGTCGAAAATAGCAGGAGGCAGTTACACGTGTGACACTAAAAGTACAACAACAGACAATTAAGCTTTAAGGCTGATTGAGGGATGCAGGAGCGTAAACAGCGGCCTTGGAGCTGTGAGCTGTGCGTTTGGTGTTTTATCACCAATCTGACAAAACTGCACTTTTTTACTAAAGTGACCAAAACTGAGAACAACCAAACTGTGACATCTGACAGTTAACACAGTTCACGCTGCCACTTCTGCAGCTGCCAGTCGGACTTTGCCTGAACATGTAAAAAACGAACACGTGTCACATGCTGATAATAACATTGTGAGGCGTGTGCACGCTCTCTTTGCTGTCCAAGTTGCCTTTTCAAACGGGCCTCACAAACACAGGTACAGTCTTGACACACGCCCAGAGATTTCTTTTGAAGAATGGATGAACAGTATGACTCGTGCCAGTTGCCATGGCACAGTTTATTGTCTGAAGGCCCATATGTTGGCTGCTGGTTGTTAGTTCTTTGCATCATTCTGGGATGGAGAGAAGAGTTTGTGCTTTTAGTTTAGTGAATTTCAGACAACTTACACTCTAACTGCTTTAAAGAAAACCAAACCGGTTCGAGCGTGTCTGTGCATCGACTTCTGCGTTTTATCTGTGCTTTTAGATTTTGGCAACAAAGTAGCTGCATGGAACTATACTGGGCTCTGTCTTTATATCAGCCTTATATCCTGATACACTATCTCACTCGATTGGAATCCAAATGATTCACATCCATGGTTCAGTGATCCAGCTGAATGAGCAAACACTGCCAGGATTTGTCTGAAGACTGTCAGTCTGACTTACATCACTGTCTTGTTGCTTTAGTCTACTCACCTGTCCACAGAATAGTGACAGGAAGGTGTGTGTGTGTGTTTTCCTGCATTCCTTATCTACAGTTTGTGAAGCTAATCTCCTGAAAGGACGGGAGATTAGCAGAAGGGCAAATACTGATTCAATAAACCATAAATCTCACACACAGTGCTGCTTACCTATTTATAAGAAAAACGACACCTTTTAACTTGGTTTTCTTTCATGCATGTAGCCATTAGTTCAGTTTGTTTCACTGCATCTACACCGACCATCAAAATGAACTTGCAGAGACTTGAAAGTTTCTGCAGAATAATCTGCTTCAGTGTTAAGAAGGAGATTAAAGTGCGTGCATCTTAAGCTAGGAGTCCTCACTAAGTAGCATGGCAGCGTAGCAGCTAGCACGCTCAGGTCACAGTAAAGTGATTCAAACCTCTTGGTCATCTGACTTTTCTACATGGAGTATTCATATTCTCCTTGTGCATTGTAGGTTAACTGCTGATTCTAAATCAGCTGAATACAGGGAAGTAACTTAATGTATGTAAGTTAACTGTTCCCTGTAATCAAAGGAGCTTGCAAAGAAAAGCGTCTGGACTTCTTTAAGTTGCTTGAAGACGTTTCACCTCTCATCCGAGAGGCTTCTTCAGTTCTAAGGTCAAATGGTGGAGAGTCCCAGATTTAAACCTAGTGGGAGTTTCCCCCCACAGAGGGACAAAAGGACCCCCTGATGATCCTCTAATCGCCTGAGCCAAGGTGTGGAACTGGGTGTGGGTCCCAATCAGCCAGAGTTTCAGGTGAGCTCATTGTAAAACCTGGCCCCACCTTATCATGCGAATTCCTGAGGTCAGATGGCCCAGGATGTGAGTGGGCGTTAAGGCGTCTGGGGAGGGAACTCAAAACTGGATTATAGATGGCAGAGAGTTGGTGTCGTAAACCACCGCCTCTGTTCAAAGATGGTCGCTCACAGTGGACATAGATGCTTCTTTCACGCCTCTTTCAAACCATCTGTCCTCTCTGTCCAAAATGTGAACACTGGCATCATCGAAAGAGTGACCTTTGACCTTTAGATGCAGATGGACAGCTGAGTCTTGTCCTGTGGAGGTGGCTCTTCTGTGTTGTGCCATGCGCTTGTGAAGTGGCTGTTTGGTCTCTCCGATGTAGAGGTCTGGACATTCCTCGCTGCTGTACAGCATACACCACATTGTTGAGTCTGAGACAGACTACGATGACCTGGATGACTGAGAACCTTCAGACATGTTCCCTGTAATGTAAAACATGATTTATGTGTGTACAAGTGAGATATGATCTATCCAAAAAGACAAAGAAACAACCTCCCAGCATTCCTGACATGATGTGCTGCCTTCAGGCTTGGAAACTGTGCAAACATCAACATTGTCAGTTTGAAAACGGTTGTTTCCAGGTTAGACCATCTGTTCTCCTCGAGTGTTTAAAAGTAGAATGGGAGGCAGAGCCTTCAGCTTCTGTGGAACAAGCTTCCAGTTTGGGTTCAGGAGACAGACACTATTTCTACTTTCAAGATTAGGCTCAAACTTTCCTTTTTGCTAAAGCATATAGTTAGGGCTGGACCAGGTGACCTGAATCCTTCCTTCGTAGGCTGCTGGGCGTTTGCATGATGCATTGAGTGTTTCTTCTTCACTCACTATGTGTGTATACACCTCTCTACATTTAATTATTTAAGCGTGTCTTTGTCCTCCTCTTTGTCTTCCTCCCCTCACCCCCAAACTGGTCGCAGCAGATGGCCCCGCCCCTCCCCGAGCCCTCCTTCTGGAGGTTTCTTCCTGTTAAAGGGAGTTTTTCCTTCCCACTGTCACCAAAGTGCTTGCTCATAGGGGGTCATATGACTGTTGGGATTTTTCTGCTTTCTTTGACAGTATTGTTGGGTCTACCTTACAATATAAAGAGCCTTGAAGCAACTGTGGTTGTGATTTGGTGCTATATAAATAAAACTGAATTGTTTTCTTCTGAAACCATGAATGCTTCAAGTCCCAGTGTAGCAGGACAGCAGTGTGCACAAGGAGAGAAAATATGTCACAGTTAAAACAATTGCTCGTTAGTGCATCCATCTTCCACAAGCTTTCCTGCATACAACAGCAATGCTAACAAACCTGCCCCACTTACAGAAATCTTGTGTTTGAGTTAAACCTGCGTGCTGATGAATGGGGGATGTGGAAGATGCTTGGGCAGCAGAATATTATCCTTCAGGAGGCAGATTGGGTGTTTTATTAAATGTGTTTCTGTCCTGGCTCCACGTCACCGTGTCCTTGAACAGGACACCCGACTTTAATGACTCATTATGGTTTGGCCAGTGCTTTACATGGTACTGCAGCGTCCCTGAAATAAGTGCGTATGTCTGCACCAATGCAGCCAATTACATTTTAATGCTGTTCATAATTTTTCCCGTCTAAATTTTCTGTCTGACTTCATGTCAGTTTCTGTAATAGGATCAGTTCTAAATGTATATTTAATGGAATCACTGGATCTGTTTACCTCTACCCAGTTATTCCAAACACTTTACTCCTTTTCTAACTGGACATTTCATATTTTGATTTAGTCTCAGAGACTGAACGTGTGGCATGGACCAGCTTGACCCATTTACTGAGGTGTAATTCCTGCCAAAATAAAGAACGTGTGACAGAAAATTCACTTAATGAATTATGTGCTTTTCTAACATGTATTGATGCAGCCGGGGTTGTATGAGCAGTATTTTCTATAATATTCAGCTTTTCTGCTTATAATTAGGATTCATTATATTCAAATATATAATAAGGTGAAAGCAAGATTTCCTCCTTAATTTCTCCACTTTTGCCTGATTTTCAAGCTTTTTAACCCTTTAAAACCGGTCGGAGCAGCACGCTCTGTTTTGCGTAACTATTTTTAAATCCCGGTAGCTCTGCAACCACGTGAGCTAGCGCAATAATTTTTTTTGCATATGAAACCGGAGGAGTTGTACTTACATCTTATGCCATCAGCTTGTCCTCGGTCACAGTTTCCTTCCACATATAGCTTTGCAAAAACTGCATAAAAAGCGCTTGCAGCAACAAAAACATAATATTCCAGAAACACGCTTTGCCGATCCGATCAGCTGTATAACACTTCCTACATTGGATTAGACGTCAGTGTGAACTATCACATGTCCGCCATGACCTGCCCGAAACCGGAAGTGACGTCATTTTCGCGGAAATGTAGTTTTTTACCATCAGGGCCTCATGAGCCTATACTGGTGTTTTTAAAAGTTATCTTTGACTTTATGACTTTCTGTGTGGTTTCTGGGATGCTTAGGACTCATATTGCACTGCTGGAAATACTTTATTTTGATGCATATGCTGCTTTTTTGCAAATTTGCACTATAATATTTATTTTCGTTTTTCCTGCAGTATATAAAAATTGGTGTATTTCAAAAATAAAACTATGAAGACACTCAAAATAAATTTCCTGTGGTGGGAAACTATTTTGTGCAACTTTTTTGTATTTACAGTTTTGAGGGATAAGCCTCTTAAATTTCTCTAACTAGAAATATATGTTAAAAAAACAAAAACGATTTTCAATTTTTCTGTAGTTTATTGCACTTTTTTGCAATTTATGTAATCACTATGCACTTAATGCAGACATATTATTAAAATTTGGGCTGTAATGGTTGTATTGATGTATAGCAACTTGAAATGCTCCCAAAAATGGCTCCACAGCATGTAAAAATATAATATAAGCTCTGGCGGACTTGGTTCTATGGTAGGTCTTAAAGGGTTAAATTAAGATTGGAGACGTAATGAACCCATACACCCATTTGTCTGGGTTCTGTTTCGAAGCCTTGTTTTTAGCATTTTGGCCTCTCTGTGGCTTTTTTCATTTGAATGTGAGGCGGATGGAAATGTGAGCAAGCCTGCAAGCTGCATCCATAAACAGTAACGATGCAACACTAAGACACAGAAGCCTTCTAATTTGTGGTTAGCAAGAGAAAAATAACTTCACTCACCAAAACTTGAGCTCATGACTTTTATGACTTCTTTTCGTATTTTTCAGATAATTCTGTTAAGAATTAAAACCACGAACACGAGAGAGAGTTGGAGACGATGAGTGCCTGCAGCTGTTTGTATAATGCATGGATTGAAGCTTTAACACAATTTGAATCGATAAGTTAAAACGAATAAATCTGCAGACTGTAGAAGTTTAGACAAACCTTTTAAGAAACTCTTGAATCTTTTGGTGCATCGTTTTTATGACTCTGCATTGCTTGATCGTTACAGTCTTTGCAGCATTGAATGACTGATGGATGCACTTGGTTAGAGATTGTTTTTGCAATGCACGAATTAACTGATCAGACTGTTTGATCTCATTTGGTATCATCTGGATGTCAGAAGAAAAATCTAATTCAAAAGAGACATTAAATGTTGAAACAAACTTCATATAAGTGGGTAAGAAGTGAAGCTTCAGTGTTTCTGTGTTTAGCATCTTGAGTCAAAACCCTTTTGAGTCCAGTGAAGTAACTTGAGACACTTTTCCCACATAAACTACGTGAACCAAGCTTTGCAAATTTTCAGATGATCCACTTGGTATAACTTGTATTTTTCTGGGCAGATCAATTCTCTGCATCGATGAACCAAAGTGAGACGCTCGGTGTGGACGGATAGTCAGGCTTGGGTAAACAGCATGAAAAGTGAGTCATCTGCGGCTTCACACAGCTGCACACAGACGGTTTCGATATGGATCTGCACTGTTGCATATGTCAATACTTTGACATGTTGATGTGGATTTGTTCGTGTTTTTGTTTGATTGTGTTTCTGGGCACAGGTACAGAAAATCAGGCTGTAATGTTCCCCAGCAGAGTCGGATTTGGGAAAGCTTTCAGTGTTGATGAATCTCTGGAAGTGTTTGTTCTTACTGAGGGGAGGGGTTACACGGAGGGGTCCAGTGAGTTGGTCATTTGGACTGGGTGGGGCTTGTTATTTTACTCGCACGACTGCCTTACAGTCAGAGCAGCTTCCTGATTTAGATAAAAAGATATCAGATATGAGAATAACTAAAGCAAACCTTTTTTCCCTGTCGTTTATTTACTCGTGCACTCAAAATATGTGTATGTGAGCAGAGTTTTAATCAAGATGATTCATCTCTTAAAGGTTGGAAAAATAAATGTTGTTTTTAAGGTGATTTATCAGTTTTTACATCAGCGTGGAGAAGGAGCTGGCCTCTGGATCTATAAACGTGTAATCAGGGTGGAGACGTGGGGTTTGCAGGTGGGGATCCTGTGTAGCAGTGCAGTGGGAGGAAATGAGTCACATAATCATTTCTGTGTTTTTATAATGTGAAGGGGCTGAAATTGGCTGACCTGTGCTGTTGAAGTCCAGCGCTGTTTGTGGATTAATGCATTTTCAAATAGAAGGGCTCATGTTACAAGAGGATTATATTTTTTAACCCTTAGCCTTTATAAATGACTCATAATGGTAACAAACTTCTTCCAGAATCAAAGAAGCCGTACATTCCAGTTCAGAGTTATTTCAATGATGTCTTATAGGGATGCAACAATACCAATTTTTTCAAACCGATACGATACCGATACTTGGATCTGAGTACTTGCCGATACAGAGTACGAAAACCGATACTTCTACCACACACACACACAAATTTCACACAGTTTCTCTTTTTTATCTGGAGCCACCAGTCTCACTCGCCTAACCCTGTGCCTGTTTAGCGCGGGATGGCCCCCTAGTGGCCAATCTAAAAAACTACAACAGAAATGACAAGCCACCCTCTGATGAATGAAATATGTTGGTATCGGTTCATGGTATCGGTTAACTTTCACGTGTATGAGTACACACACATTTTACAGTATCGGCCCTGATACCAGTATCGGTATCGGCCCCGATACCGGTATCGTCCCCGATACCCGATATCGGTATCGGTGCATCCTTAATGTCTTATAATGTATCTGCTGCTTCCCAGTACCTAACCTGGCAGTGATGATGGTACCAGTCTGCTATGCCCCATAACACTACTAACTACCCAGTTTAGCCGCATCTGCCCAGTAAAACCTTTAATTTTACAAAATAATTTAATTTCCCTGCATTCTGAGTCAGACTTGGAGACATCTTCAGCAAACATCGCACATCAGCGGATTAAAAACAAACAGTTGGGACATTTCATATAAGTTCAGCAAATTATATTTTTAAAACGTTGAGTTTTGAACCTTAGTTTTTCTTATCTTCCTCTTCTATCCTCTCTTTCTTACATCTTTCTCCATCTCTGCGAGGCCTTATCACACGTTAACCTTTGTTTTTCTTTCTATATCAAAAGACACAGTTTGACAAATGGCACTGAAACAAAGAAAAACTAAAACTTTTTGAACAATCAAGGTGAACCAGCCAGGCGTGCACCACTCCGGTTAGGCTTTGCAGATTGACAGAGCTGTGATTGGCCCTCTGAAACAAAGGTTTAAAGCCTGCATGTGATCATTAAAGTCCTTCTATCTGCTTCAGTCTGATTTAAAACTAATATACAGTTATGCTGATCGTAGGTTTCATGTGAGATAATTGCATAAATTCTAAAAGCTGCACTGTACTTAAGGCTAAGTAATTATGCCACACGGGTGTAATTATTCTTATTTCCCAGTTGTTGTAAAACGTGTGCACATGATTCATTAGCCATTAATAAGTCTGGAATTGGAGGCTGAGATAACTGCAGCACGCAGCGTCCTCCAACTGCATGAAGAGGACTCACACAGCAGCTTTAACAACAACACAGTAATGTCAGTCTGCAGCGCCGCAAATAAAGATGAATGATGAACCAGTACATCAAATGTGGAGGGCTCGAGGAAGGCCAGAGGAGAAGAGATGTTGATTTAGTGAAATTGGAAAGAGAGGGAGAGGAGGGTGGTGGTGATGTGGGTTCAGTGCAGATGAAGCTCCATCGCCTCCTATTTGACACTGTGACAACCTCATTTAGATGTGAGAGAGAAATGAAGGGACGCAGATGGAGGAACAAGGAGAAGGACCAGAGGACGGCTACATCAGAGCCAGCTGCATGGAAGTGCTTGGCGTGGGTTTTGACATCTGGTGCTCTGAAAGAGGAAAACGAGGGAGCAAAAATCTTTGTCTGCACAGATTTGCAATAAAAGGCTGCAAGCTGAGAAACGAGCTTATTGCATTTCTTATCCATATATATTGATCACTATTAACTTTTGTGTATCCGTGTCGTTCAGTGTAAAACATGTGTGGCTCCAGTGCAGCCTTTTCTCCATCTTGGCGTCTCCACCGTGGGGATATAAAGTAGCACATCTGTCAATTCCTCTAATGATTTTCTGCCTTTTTTTGTTTGTTTGCGTCAGTTTCAGTTTCCATGCTGTAAATATCCAGTCAGCACGTCTCTCCTCTGGGTTTTTTTTGCACTGACTGTCAGTTTGTTCTCTCCTAGATTCAAAAAGGAGAAAAGACTCTTCATCCACTTCTTTCTACATCTTTTGTCTCGCTCTCTGGCTCGCTCTGTTTTTGTCTCATTAGGGTTCAAACCCCGGAGGTGTCGAGTCCTGTTCAGTTTGTGCTGCTTTATGATTTGTTGTCTTCATGCTTTGGCTCAAACGTCCTCTTTTATCCTCCTTTTCTTCCCTCTCTCATTATCACCTCTTCTTTCACTGTCACACTGCTGCTGCCTTTATATCTCTGCTGCTCTTATCTTTTCCCACCTGTGTTCCTTCCTCCGTCTTCTCTATATTTCCTGAAGCCTCTTCTCACTGGATTGGTACCCAGCATTTTAACCTTTAACCTTTCTCTTGCCAGCTTTCTTTCTTCGGTGTTTTCTCCCTTTTGCCATCACATATTCCTCGATGATGAGGCTCTTTACTTCTCTCTGTTTGACTGGCAGATGATTCATATTCAACCTCGTGTGCTTCTTTGAATAATAACACATTTTCTCCACGGTCTGTCCACCTTTCTCTGCTTCCTCTTATTTTCTCCCCACATCACTCGTTTGACAAACAACCAGAGATGGGCAGCGCGTTACTGTAATCTGATTACTTTTTCAAGTAACGAGTAAAGTAAGGGATTACTATTGCAAAAACTGTAATCTGTTACTTTTTCAAGTAACGAGTAAAGTAAGGGATTACTATTGCACAAACTGTAATCTGATTACTTTTTTCAAGTAACGAGTAAAGTAAGGGATTACTATTGCAAAAACTGTAATCTGATTACTCTTTTCAAGTAACGAGTAAAGTAAGGGATTACTATTGCGAAAACTGTAATCTGATTACTTTTTTCAGGTAACGAGTAAAGTAAAGGATTACTATTGCGAAAACTGTAATCTGATTACTCTTTTCAAGTAACGAGTAAAGTAAAGGATTACTATTGCGAAAACTGTAATCTGATTACTTTTTTCAGGTAACGAGTAAAGTAAAGGATTACTATTGCGAAAACTGTAATCTGATTACTTTTTTCAAGTAACGAGTAAAGTAAGGGATTACTATTGCAAAAACGGTTATTAGATTACCGTTACTTTCCCGTAGGAACGCTGCGTTACTGCGTTACTAAAACCGTGATTTTTTGCGAGAATGTCTCATGACAGTGACGTAAGAGAGTGCGACGTTCGTGACAACAGCTGTGTGCAGATCAACAATGGATCATATATCGAGTGCAGAGAGAGTATGAGCGTGCAGCGTTTAAAGCGTGGAAGTACTGACCTTACTTTGAGTTTGATTCCATAAAAAGTGACAAAAACATTAGTGTCCGTTGTGCGTGGGAAGAAAACTTCTTTTTACAGCGAAAAAACCCCTAAACTTCCAAACAAGCACCGAGTAGCTACGACGTAATGGGAAACTCACAGAGAAACTCGCGGATTCTTCCACTGACCGCTGCACACCTGCACCAGGGTAACCCTCCGCCTACCCCACTCCTGCTTTACAGGTGAAAATAGAGCAACAGGACTGCTAGTCTTTGACTTTATTTATTTTCTGCTGTGTTTTACTTGCATCTATTTGAAAGACTGAGTGTAAACACAAAAAATATTTTATTTTATGTGCTGGAATGTGCAGAAAATAGGTTTAAATGTTAAACTAATTTCTTCCAGTCAGAGAATGTTGCAGATAATTAAATTTTTGCTTGATGCATAAAGTTAAAAGATTAAAACTAATAAAACAAGTTTTAAAAAGAGACTTTTCCATTTGATTACATTTTGTATGATGATTATGTAGAAAAAGTAGAATTGGGCTGAAAGATCTATCACTTCATCACCTATTCAGGTTGTAAATCCTGTTTTTAAAAAGTAACTAAGTAACTAATCACTTTTGAAAATAAGTAATCAGTAAGTAACGGGATTACTTTTTTGGGGAAGTAATCAGTAATTAGTTACTGATTACTTTTTTCAATTAACTTGACCAACACTGCAAACAACTCATCTAATTAGCTTTTTTGTGTGTGTTGAAAATGACATCAGTGGCCAAACTTCTAATAAAATAGATTTAAACACGAGTATAAAAGGCCAACAGCCACCGTTGGACCTGCAGAGACGAGCTGCTGCTACACGGATTATAAAACCAGCCTGCGGTGACTTTGAGCACCTGTGTCAGATGCACTTGGATCTATTTATAGCTGCTGATGTTGCTACAGTATTTGTACAATTACATCGTTATTCCCAAATATTAGTATTGGGCAAAACTTAATTAGAGCCCAGTATTTGAATGGAAGTCCAAACACTTGTGATCGTTCAGTTAATTTTCTTTATCTCAAACTTTGAGGACATGAAAGCGACAGTTTAAGGATATTTTAATAATATAACCACTGACTCGACCACTGTTTTCAGAAATACAGCCATAAACAGCTTGAAGGAAACTGGAACTCGGTGTAAAGTGGTTAACGATGCTCCTTTTGTCGGCTGAGCTCTGAGTGCAAAGACTGATGAAGCTAATCTGTTTGTCCTGGTCACACAAACACTGCTTCACACGCTGCTGTTCCAACAAGGAAACAAAAGTTAAAGAGGCCCAATTTCTGCTTCCACATTTCCCTCTCAGACCTAATGAAGCTGTAGAGTCTGAGAGGTGAAGCCGTCCACCATCCTCCGGGTCAGGCCTCGGTGGTGCTCCTCACTCACCCTCTCCCCTCAGTGTTTGGAGCTTTGTCTGAAATCAATGGAAGTGTACACCAATGCCAGACAATGACTGAAAAATATAAGAGGTGGCCTTTACCTTAGAGATGCTCGCTTCAGGGTGGGAAGAAAGACAGCTGTGATACGGGAGTGTGTGTATATACTTTCACAGAAATAAATCATCTTTAATTTCATGCTAGTTTCGTTTTAGTGGAGAGAGAAAGCGAGCGGCTGAACATGCAAATAATTTAGAGGAAGTGTGGGAGGAAGTGCTGTGGTCAGAGGAAACCAACAGTGAACTCCGGCATCAGCTTGTCTGGTGGAGGACTAATGCTGAGCATGACCCCGAGAACATCTTCTACCAACACTGGAGCATGAAGATGGACTCAATGTGCTTTGGGACTGTTTTTCTGCTGGTACAGAACGATTACACCACATTGAAGCTCCGATGGATTAAAATCGTGGTTGAGGAAGAAGATGGCTCATGGATCAGACTTCCAGCATGACAGTGGTCCAAAACACCGCCAAGGCAACAACGGAGTGGCTAAAGAAGCACATGGAGGTCGTTGAGTGGCCTACTCAGTCTACAGACGGCAACCCTGCAGAAAACGTGTGAGGCAGCTGAAGCTTCGGGTTGCCAAGCAGCAACCAAGGAAGCTAAAGGTTTATTTAGAGTTTGTGTAAAGAGGAGTGGCCCAAAGCCTCCTGTGGTCTGAGCAAACCTGGTGACCAACTACAAGAAACATTTCACTGCGCGTTCGACCAAGCACAACGTCACGTTTTGTTTTGGGATCAAATAATAATTTCAACTTTTATTAAATTAATGTTTTGGCTTCATGTTCTCTCCCCGCTGAAGTGAAACTACCATAAATATGGAGCTTTCTTCTCATAAAAGTGATGCTTTATATATTTTCATGAAACGTCTGCAGCGTTTCCTGTCGTGTCGCTGCAGGGTGTGAAAGTGTTTTTGAATTTAAAGACGGAGAAAGAAAAGAACGAACACTGACACACATTCACCATCTGTGTTATTTATACCTGAAACATGTTGGATTTAACGTTTGTTATTGTGACCAATCGAAGGGTTTTTGTGCAGTTTTTACTTTCTCTCTTTTTCTTTTTTTACTTTGTAGTTGAAAAAAAATTGAGCAAACGGAAGTGACACTTCCGGCTCGTTGGAAAAACAGCTGCACTCGAAGCCACAGTGACTCAGTGCTGCCTGTCTCACACTGTACTTCTCAGTTTTGCTCTTTCTGCTGCTGCCGAGTGTGTGCAGCTCGATGTGTGTGTGTGTCTGTATGTGTGTAAGCCCCGTGGGACTTCCTGTGTTTCAGTTTCTCTCAGTCTTGTGACGGCGCTCATTAAAGAGCTTCAGCTTTTCTTCCTCTTCGTCTCTCGTCTTCTGTCTTATGCTGTCGGTGCTTCTCACATCTGCACACACAGACTGTCTTTTACAGCTTTGTGTGGATTCAGTCCCCGGTGGGGGCAACGTACCCGTGAAGCTAATGTCAACAAGACGTCGCAGCAGCCCTTTGGTGACAGGTGTGTTGTCACCTGTTCAACCTGAGCACAGTGAGGAAAGTTCACTATCACCTCATGATGAGATTAGATCAACTTCAACACTGAAATCGAGCTCGTCTCCTTCTGCTGAGACGGGAACTGAAGAGGAAATGAAACCGTTTTAAACAGTTTTTTCTTACTGTTCATATTCTTGTTTCTGAACACAGATCATAACGATTCTAGACTTTCGGAGTTTCAGCGTTAATGAGGTGTTTGTAGATTTATGGGTCGTGTTTTTGGAGCTTTGCTCTTTTTGCCCCAGTTTGTGTGACTGCTCACTTCCGTCAGTGTCTGCAGTGGAGGTTGAACGTGTGGTGAGAGCCCAGCCCATAGAGCCACAATGCCCACAGTGACAGAGGAAATGGTGCAAAACAAAACAGCTCTTCTTCTTCTTCTTCCTTTGTTTGAATGTTTCAACTAGAGATGGACCGATCCGATATTACGTATCGGTATCGGTCCGATACTGACCTAAATTACTGGATCGGATATCGGAGAGAAATAAAAAATGTAATCGATCCATTAAATATCAAAAAAGCACCACTTGCTACATGGCGTAACTTGGCTCATAACCGTAGCACGTGGGAGCAGTGTGGTCACGTGATAGAGCGGCTGTGTGTATTTGTAGCCTGCTAGCAAACATTTCATCTCCGAGGAAGTTTTCCCAGAGAGAAGTAAAGCAAGTGTGTAAGTTCATCTCTGAATGTTTGTAAAGCATTCCCACGTTAAGCTTAACAACCGATATATGGAGCGACTGCCTCTCTCTCTCCCTCTCTCTCTCCTGCTGCTACTCTAATCATGAAACTGATCAATGATCAGCTGATCGTCTCTCTTCTTTGTTTATCGCCCACTTCCCGCCAGAAAGGAAACCAGCGGCTGAACAACAGCAGCACGTTTAAGCTTGATGAGCTGTCGTTAGAATTTATTTAAAATTATTTCTACACCAGGATCTTTTTCTACAGCTGACGTAACTGTGCAGGGGCGGAGCTAGCAAAGTTTAGCCAGGGGGGCCGATAGGGCATGAACAGGGAAAAGGGGGCACAAAGACATACTTTTCTTTCCTATTCTCATTTAAAATGTCTAGCTTTTAATAAATAATTATCTGAATCTGACACCCAAAGTTTTAATCTGATGTAAAATGTATAGAAGTCCATTACTGTATATAGTAACTGTTAAGTCTAATATACCCTAGTAAGCTATAGTACTTTTTCCTTTGGGAAGATACCATCTGTGCAGTTCTGTAGAAGAAAGATGTTGAATCTGTTTAATTATTCTTGAAAAATAATTTATTTCTGTGCATTTTTTCTTCACACTGCATCAAATTAAAGTTGATTACATCGATTAATCATCATGAGGTGGAGGGTGGTTCCCTTTTTTTTTTTTTTGCTGGGAGTTTGCAACCCTATTAGTTAGGTTGCTTAATATTTCTGCTAAGTACTCTTTAAAATACCAGAATAGGAAGGATGGAGCAGGTTTAACTTTATTAGATTGATCAGTGTTGCTGATCTATGAAATATTTTGGGTGCAGTGTAATTTTTGCATACAGGTATAACAGAATAGATTTAGTGTTGTTATTTAAACTTGAGTATAAACTTATACAAAAAGCAGCAAGATATTAAAAAACAGTTTTATTGATTAAAAAACACACTATATCGGATTCATATCGGTATCGTCGATATCCAAATTTATGATATCGGTATCGGACATAAAAATGTGGTATCGTGCATCTCTAATTTGAACCAGTGTTAATAATGTCATAACAGGAAGCTGGAAGCTACAAGAGTCCATGAACCTTCCCAGCAGATTTAGTTGTTCTGGAAAGTTCCGGGTACTTTAACCGCAGGTAATGAAGGAGAACTGGAAACCGTGGAAACCTTCATTCAGTCTTAAAGTCTTTAAGTCTAAAGATGTGCGTCTGTTTGTGCGTCTCTTTGTGCTTCAGTGCAACCTAAGCTCAGCTGTTATCACTGAACTACAACAGAAGATCGTGATGTCATTTTCAGACATCGTACGACGTCTGCAGGTTGTGTGTCTACACTCATCTAGTGTGTGATTCTGTAGAGAGCGCAGTGGCAGCTGTGGGTTGTGTTTAAAGCCAGAGACACTGGAGCAGGTTGAATCCAGGCATATACAGTCACAGCTGGTGTCATGAGCTGAAGGCCGACTGACACCTTATAAAGGCTCCAGTCTGGGGTCGTCAACTTCTGCTGATTCCCAAAAAAAGTAATTATGTAACAGTTATGCACAATTTGGCTCAGTCAACCCTGACAGGTGCAATTACCACAGTTCTGTGTGTGTGTGTGTGTGTGTGTGTGTGTGTGTGTGTGTGTGTGTGTGTGTGTGTGTGTGGTGGGGTCTTGATTTGAAACAGTTCATTGATTTGTCCTGATTGACTTGCTGTCAGTTTTATCTTTTCTGAAAATGGGTTTCAGCCAAGTGCTGATTCATCTGCACGGAGCCTTTAACGCTGCGCCGGTGAAGCTGCAGTTAGATTATTGACTCTGGAAAAGGAAGAAAAAATGAAGATGTACGAGGAACCCTGAGATTATATTTCCTGTGCAAATCACAGTGTATCTGCTTTCCCTCCGGTTTGTGAGGATTTATACTCGAGGTGGAAAAATTGACCAGAATGTGAACGTTTGCTCACTGAAACTGTTTAGTTTCTTTTTTAATCTTTGCTGTGTTGCACTCATCACTCTGGTTCTTCCTTCCTGCAAAGTGTGCTGGCAGGACAGGATGTGCGCTCTTCCATTTCCTGTGCATTTAACTGGAACCATTTTCTTTATCTGTCGGTGATATTTTTGCCACTGTGCATCTTTTCCACAGCATTTGATATTTATAACAAAACTTATTTAAATGAAACAAAGCACCTTAGATCTTAGAAATCCTGCTGCTCCTGTCAAATGCAAACGTGTTGGAACTCACGTTTTCAGGGTTTCTGAAAGTTTTGATGATAATCATCGATTTCTCCAAAGACTT
This sequence comes from Neolamprologus brichardi, assembly GCF_056152115.1. Taxonomy (NCBI): domain Eukaryota; kingdom Metazoa; phylum Chordata; class Actinopteri; order Cichliformes; family Cichlidae; genus Neolamprologus; species Neolamprologus brichardi. Next base: position 2,659,549 of record NC_142124.1, on the reverse strand, counting down.
GTGGAAACTCTTTAGTCTTCCTAGGAAACAGGTGGTCTGCCCTCCCAGAATCTCATTGCATCTCACCCTTTGATGTTTTTAATGACCTCTACAGCAGAAAACGAACGTTTTTATCTCAATATTATATTTCCTCTTTCATGACAACGGATTTTTTTTCACCTCAGTTAACAGAAGTCACAGAAACAGACTTTTTAATGCATTTATGATGCAGTTATCTGACAATTATGTGACTTGTGGAGTAGTTAACTCTACTAACAGCTCACTGAAAAGCCTTTGCTTCAGTTAGTCTTTAGTCTGTTAAATGAGCACCAAGCAGACGTTACCTACGTCTCCAAGGATGCAGCGTGCCAAACAAGCTAGCTAGCACCTACACTTACCTGTAGCTCCACCCTCTCATGCAGGTAACGTCACTTTTGGCTGCAGATAATCAACATCTACGCTCTGATATTATTTGAATGTTTTTGTGTCTTATGTCGCTCCCCTGCACCCGTCACTAAAAGCTTAAATGTGGATGTTGTGGCCATTTTTGTTGAATGTTTATAAAATGCAATTTGTATTATTTTTTGTTTTTTCTTTAAAGTTGTAAGAATATGCTGACCTAGTTTTGTTATGTAAATTTGTAATTCATTTTAGTGGAAAAGGTTTTGGACAGTGATTGGTTTATTGGCTTATGGACCCTCCCATTAATCAGGGGATTAAGAGCACCCTGGGGGGGGGTGTGGTAAAGATGGCTTTTTGTTTTCCAAATGTCTGATGGGAAGACGGGAGGGTTCGAAATGATTTTTTGACCACTTTTGAAGTTGTTAAAGCAAATTAAGTTAACTTTAGTTTAATTTTAAGTTGTAAGAAGTTATTTGGTTGATTTTTGTTTATAATTTTGCACGAAATAAACGCCATATGCTTTTTAAACAATGGAGTCAGAAGTGCGTTCCAAAAACAAACCTCCCGTTGCCACCCACGGCCTTTTCTGGGACTTTTTTGGTGTTTGGAACATAAAAGGCCGTGACAGTGGAAATCTCCTGTTTCAACAAGCATTAATGTAGTGTTAGTGTTTCACTTTATCAGACACATTAGTGCTATAATTGGTTAATTTAATATGCTCCTCTAATTATATATAAATCCCTTTTCTCCCCTGTGGTTCTACTGAGGCGTTCATGTTTGAATGATTCCCGATCACAGCTCCTCTCCTCAGTGGTGAACCTGTTGTTGGGGCACCAGTCTCACATCTTCATGCATGAGAGACGTCTCGTTTTTATTGTAGGGCGAGGATTCATTTCTGTGCTCCTGGTAAAGAATAAATACTGCTCCTGGAGCCGATTCTTTACATTTTGTTTGGAGCCGTCATTTCTTTTATTTTGGGTTAAATAGTTCTCTGGACTTTCACTCACTTCACTTCAGTTCTTGTACCTGAGCAGTTTCAGAGGGATTTTTACGTTTGCTAACGTTGATCTATGAATCACTCAAGAATAAAAAAGCACCTAACATACACAATGACCCTGCTCTGTGCAAATAATCAATTTAAAATTAGATCTTTAAGCTCTTTGTTATTAACGTCTATTAAAAAAGTTGTTGTTGTTTAGTTGACTCTATAAAACCTGCCACAGATAACAGTCTGACTGGTATATAATAGTATTTTTGCACCAATAAGGTGATTCTCAGAGCTTCAGTATTAGTAAATCTCAATAAGCTGTGTAGTGTATTCTTAAAAAAGTTAAGTAAGCCGGACACGTGAAGGACAAAACATAAACGACCCCTCAGCAGATGGACGGTATCTGAAAGTCGTATCTTTAAAAAAATAAGAAAACAAAAGCAGCAAAGATCTGACTCAGGACCCGAGTTCATCCTCCTCCAGTTTAAAGCTTCTTAACAGCTGCTCTTGTGTTGAGAGGCCTCAGTGAACAGTAGGAGGCAGAAAAAGGCGCAGAGACGCCCAATTATACAAGAACCCGGTTGAATCGGTAGCAACAGGTGGTAACGAGTGATGAGTCGGTACGTATGGACGAGGTGATCTGTCAAACACAGAAGCACTGAAAAGTACCCTCAGTTATTGAGCCGCCACATCAGATCGTTTCATTATCAGCGTGACGACGACCCCAATCACACTGCAGCGTAGGAACGACTCAAGACTTTTGCACAGCACTGCATTTTCTGGATAATTATTTAATTCCACCTGACTTTACATGACCTAATCACGCCGTGGTGTGATGCACATCTGTTGGGCGGCTGATGTGTTCATGCAGCTACAGGAGGAACACATCCACACTGGGTTTGTTCCTTTTCTACCAGAACTTTTAAAGAAGTTTGGCTTTTTGAACCTCTCAGCTCCGCACTCTCCAGCAGAAATATTACACCTTCTTGAAAACTTGTTACAGTTAATTAGAGTAATTTAATGTTACACAGTTAGACGTACGAGGTGAAAAAAGAAGCCTTTGATCAAAATTGCTTCAAATTGGGGTGCCATTACCCCAAACAGTCGACCTTTCCTTACTTTTGCTGCATTTGCATGAGAAATGTTTCCTGCTCGACACCTGAAAGCAAACTTTTCACTCACCACCCACGAGCTGAGGCTCATAACAGGAAGTCGCTGTAGCAGAAGGCTGCTGAGGGCTCAGAGCCATAAACAACCTTCAAGAAATCTTTACGCCATAATGAAGACACATTGATTGTAGTAGCTTGGTCTCGATGTTATAATGAATTAAAGTCTTTGGATATTTGATGCTGACCGGAGAATCACCTCTGAGCTGTATTTCAGACCTTTGTTTCTCACTCAGCTGAAATGAGCAACTCCTCATGAGCTCACCCGTCCTCGTTTGGATTTATGTCGACACTGATGAGGTGCATTAATCTACTGCAAGCTTGTGACTCAGGTTCATCCAGCCAGTTAATTTCTGTAGCTGGAGACGTTCCTTGCAGAGGCTCGGCAAGAATAATAAACAGATCATTCATTTGACACTTAATGAGATTTCTACATCACAAATAACTATCTGGCCTAATTTACAGCACTGCAGCTTGTTTCTGCACACTGTGCACACGACCGCGTTTCTCTACTTATTTGTAACCTTTGTTTTTCCAGCCGCTCTCTTTATGCTGAGCTTGCGTGTTCACCACTCCAGCAGGAGTGACCACTGCAGGAAAACCAGGAGCTGAGAAGCTTCATTTGTGCAGATTGGAGCTTAGTGCCTTGCTCAAGGTCTAATGAAAACAAATGAGTTACGCGAGTATCGGTGATCGACGACCGGGACCTCGCCTGTTGGTCGATTACATCTCGTTAAGCCTGGAGCATTCTGACCGTCACCATGTTGGTGTTATGAAAGCTGATGGCACATTAAAGGCTTGGATTTGATTGGTCAAATCTGATTAACACAACATGTTTATTCTCTTTTCTGACTCTAACAGTGAGTCTGATGCATTAAGACTCGTGACTATACCCATAAACTCACCAGGAAACTGTTCACTGAGCCTGTTTTCCTGTTGACTTCGATGCCACTAGAAGTCGTGTTTGTAACTAATGGAGGTCCCCCTGCTGGTCATTAGGAGTAATGCAGGTTAAATATCTGCTTTGGCTTTTCTTTTGCGAGATAACTTATCTGTAATATTCCGTAATTCAAAGATAATTATGTAAAGTGAAAAAGTTCTGGATACTTAAAGTGTGAATATTAATGAATAAATTAAGTAGTTAACAATCACTCTGTGATTTTGTGACATTAATGGGCTGCACGCTAACAACCTGCTCCGCCTTAATGTCCCCGACAGAAACTGGACGAGGCGGTTTCCCAGTCTCGTTATTTCTCAGGGACTCTTTAACACCTTGTGTTTTCTAAGTAAACAGTTTTTGTTACATAAGTAGGTCGATACTGCATCATTGTTTCCAGATGATGGGAAACAGGAAGGCACAGACGTTTTGTGAAAACCACGTTTACTGTTGCACCTGCTGAACTTTGCAGGCGGATGACCATTTGGAATCTGCAGGGGCTGAACGCTCACGAGCTTTTCCTCAGTGTGGAGCGATGAAATCACAGGCTGACCTTTGACTTCCCGGCACGTAGATCAGCTCTACTGTAGACAAACCCATCAGAAAGCGTTCAGGTGGGCTAGCTCACCTTTGACACAGCAGATATTGGCAACGCAGCTCTTCTGCTGTTGCCTCGAGCGTTTTGCTAAGTGCTGGACTTGCTTTGCTACTTCTCCACCTAAATAAGCTTCACACTGCTAAAGGATCACAGACATGCTGTATTTTAAAGCTAAAAATGTTGCACCTGCGCTTCAGATAAGCTTTATCAAACAGTCGATGGCTGTGGGCTCATGGACTCGTGTGATAAGGAGTTATTGGTGCTTCCTGAGACGTCTGGGCTTCATGCAGCATCCTGCTCTGTTGTCAGTGTGGCTCTCTGATTGAAACATGAGACATTTTCTGTCAGACTTTATTCTTTCAAATCTTCATGCAGTCTCTCTGCTGCAGCTCTGCTGATCGCTGTCGTGTCTGAATCCATGCGAGCAGTAGCCGCACACACACTGTGTAAACATAATAGAAAGGAAACATGAACCGTGACTCGTTCATTACACGGTGAATGTAACTGGACCTGTAACCTGACAGTTACGCTGCCTTGTTGTGGACATGGTATCAGGCTGAGCTTGGACCCAGCTGTGGGCCCTGCTGATCTAATATCAGTAAAGAGAAACAGACTCATTATAATATTGTTTACACTTAGCTGACTCGGGTCATGTCCTCTGTTCGCCGGTCTCGACACTTCCTGTCTCAGGTGTGCTGCAGACCTGCTTAAAGGTCTTTTTATGATCTGGTTGAAGAAACCATCAATGAAGCTGTTTTTGCTGGTGTCTGTTTGCTGCTCTTCTCGTCCCCCGTCCCAAACGGCATCTGCACACTGCAGCACAGTGAGCTGCAGGACAGGTGAAGCATGCTGTCTATTTATTTTTATTTAAACACCAAGAAAACCCAACAGTCTTTGCTAATGACTGAAACTCACTCTTCTCTCCATGCCGGCTCACATCCGATTATATCAGGAAGTAAACGGCTACAGAGACACAGCTGGCTCACAGCTGGATTGTGACAGTGGAAGAAAATAATGCTTAATTACAGAATCAGCTTAAAACCGAATCTTTGCTCCGACAGGTGTGACATGCTGACTCATTACATGTATTTAGAGACATGTTTGTAGTTTGTTTTGCAGTGGACGAGCGACCCAATTCCTTTTTTTTAATAATGTATCACCATCATCACCATCGGGGATGAACTAATTCCTTGATGCAAACAGTCTCATGGTAACATACAAAACTTGATTATGTCAACATTTCAGTCTATAACAGTTACAATATGATCAAAACATATAAAACTGCAACTTTCTGTGTGGAAACAATCAAAGTTGTATCTCAGGATTATTAAAGACGTAGAAAACTGATGCTCTGCACAGACTTGCTGATCCTGTAAGGAGACTTCCTCGTGTTTCTTCCGTTTGCTCTTTTTCATCCCGGTTGGTGTCACACTGGGTTGACCTTTGACCTTTGCTCTTTTCTCCTCCCTCCATTGTTGACTTTTGTTAGCTTTGTGCTTTTTGAACCAGTGTTTACTTTTTTTTTGTTTCTTTGCCTTTAAACAAAGTTAAAACGAGCTTTAGTTTTACATTTCAAAATAAAAGTCCATTGTTTTAGTAACATTTCTATATGACATCGATCTCAAACGTGGCTTTATTCACATTATTATTGCACTTTCTGCCATGTATATGAAAACACCAAAATATAGACACATCTTTAGAAAACGAAAGGTTTCTAAGACCCTTTCCTACATTTGTACTTAGTAGCTGCTCATGTGAGCCTGTGGCAGGTACTGCTGTGTGGCAGGCAGAGGTCGGACTCAAACACAAAGGGATTAACTCAAAAACATGAAACATGAAACTCTAAAACTACAAACTGGGAGCTATAAGCTACAAACAACTAATGATTAACAACCAGAACATTACGAGGGAAACTTGGCACAAAAGCAAACACGCAGCACACAGGGAGCAGAGAGTGAGGACCTGAACGAGGGCAGCAGGTGAGAACACAGGAGGAACAAATCAACACATAAGGAGAAAGGGGAAGCAAAACTGAACACAATGCACTACTAAAATAGACTGAGACTGAGCGACAGAGACCACGACGACCAGGACATGACCAAATAAACAAGTAACAAAGAACCAGAAATACACACGATGAAGCTCGAAAGCACGTGGAAGCTAAACAAATATAGATCACAGAAGTAAAGAGAATGGACAAAAACACCGTCACAGACACAGGACGGCCTCTAACAAAGTCATTAATGTTACATGTCTGTGAAGGTTCTCAGTCATCCAGGTCATCGTACTCAAAGGAGCTTGCAAAGAAAAGCGTCTGGACTTCTTTAAGTTGCTTGAAGACGTTTCACCTTCATCCGAGAAGCTTCTTCAGTTCTAAGGTCAAATGGTGGAGAGTCCCAGATTTAAACCTAGTGGGAGTTTCCCCCCACAGAGGGACAAAAGGACCCCCTGATGATCCTCTAATCGCCTGAGCCAAGGTGTGGAACTGGGTGTGGGTTTGAAAGAGGAGTGAAAGAAGCATCTATGTCCACTGTGAGCGACCATCTTTGAACTGAGGCGGTGGTTTACGACACCAACTCTCTGCCATCTATAATCCAGTTTTGAGTTCCCTCCCCAGACGCCTTAACGCCCACTCACATCCTGGGCCATCTGACCTCAGGAATTCACATGATAAGGTGGGGCCAGGTTTCACAATGAACTCACCTGAAACTCTGGCTGATTGGGACCCACACCCAGTTTCACACCTTGGCTCAGGTGATTAGAGGATCATCAGGGGGTCCTTTTGTCCCTCTGTGGGGGGAAACTCCCACTAGGTTTATATCTGGGACTCTCCACCATTTGACCTTAGAACTGAAGAAGCTTCTCGGATGAAGGTGAAACGTCTTCAAGTAACTTAAACAAGTCCAGACGCTTTTCTTTCCAAGCTCCTTTGACTATTAATGTTACAGTTTTTGCAAAATACCCAAAAACAGTGATATTCTTCATTTTTGCTGCTGTAGTAAAAACAGGTGTCAGTCAGCTTTGATGGAGCTGTGACGATAACTGTGTGTTTCCTTTGTGTGATAACAAATGTCAGTCGCTTGTGTTGTTACACTTATTCCTCAGAGTGTTGGCCCCGCCCTCTTTTCTCTCTCTGCGTCTCTTGACCTCCATGTTTTTGTTGGTATTCTCACGTTACCCAGTTTGCTTTTATCCTGTTTGTTGCTTCTCGTGTGATTAGTGTGTGCACAGTAGTTATTAAGTGAAAATATAGATGTGCATTGCAATTACAGCATAATAAAACAGAGCAGTGCTGATGATTAGTGCTGGAGGAGAATCAGTGCAGCGCACTCACAGAGAATAAGAAATAAAAGAAAACAAATGCCAAGGGGGGCATTAGGAAATCAAGCAGAGAAAAACACAGCATTGGTATTCGCAGCAGACTCACTTGTGTACTTTCATCCTTTAATACGCGTCTGCCACTTTTTTCCCAGTTCTTCTTCTTCTTTGTCTTTTGTCCTCTTTCTGCCATCTGTCCAGGCACGAGTATCTCCCAGACGTGCTATTAAAAGAAAGGTAGTTCTTTCACCTGCTGCCCCCAAGCACTGCTTTGCCCTTTTGTTTCATTTCCTGTGCTGACTAAGAAGAATCCTCCTTTTCCATCTTTAATTCTGCTCAAATCCTTCATCTTTAGACGATTCTGTGTTTAGTTCAGTCTTTTCAAGCTGTATCGTTTCATTTAAACTAAAAATAACACCAAAATAGTTCCTTTCAAACTAGAAAATATCTGTTTATTTACTTTGTGTTATAGAGTTAAAACAGCACTTTATAAAAAGTCTTCTCAGGTCAGCCCAAGATTGCTGAACGTTCTTCATTTGTTGGCTGAATATTGGAAAAAAAAGCTTCAGAGCTTTGGAGAAATAGACTCTTATTTAAATTTTGGTTGATATTATTTTTATATTATTTTATAAAAATAATATTTTATATATTTATATATTTTTATTTATTTATTTATTATTATATATTTTATTTATTTTTTTATTTTTAGTTTTTGTCCTTTTATTAGTGACTTGAACCGATCTAGACTCAGAAACAATTTGCTCTTTCACTTCAGTTCAACATGAATCAGAAACAATGGGCGACTTCAAAGATAACCTACAAACAGGAAGCTGATGCAACCTGAGCCCTCACACATGCACCGCGTGCTTTCAGCACTTGACACACGTATTGGACAACAGCAGCTGATGACTTTTGAATAATGAAGAAGTTGGATGCTGCAGTGTGACCCTGAGGTTTGTTAGAGGCTGCGGTTCATGTCAGGAAGCTTTGTTTATTCAGGAAGCGATTTGGTGGTTTGGCTGCTTCACCACAGCAACTCTGCACACTGACTAATATTTTTTTTTTTCTTTTGAAAATATTTTTATTGAAAAAAGAAAACAACAGTACTTGCAGTTACCGAAATACAATCAACCTTTCTTCATTTTCCTAAGTAAATAAACTTAACAGTAACAGAAGTACATTTAAACAGGCAATACCTCTAGACTAGCAAAATAAGAGATAAAGGGTTGCCACTTGTGAAAAAATTTGGCTGTGCAACCTCTCAACGTATAGTTAATTTTTTCAAGTTTTAAAAAAAAACTTAAAAAAAAAAAAATAAATCTTTAAGCCACCGGGAAACAGCAGGATACTTAACAGACTTCCAATGCAACAATATTAGACGTCTGGCTAATAGGGATGTGAAGGCTATAATATCCTTTTGTGTGGACTCAAGTGTAAGTGAGCGAACAGGAATCCCAAATACAGCAATCAGAGGACAAGGACGAAGAGTTACCCCAAGAACAGTCGACATAATAGCAAAATACCTGGTCCAGAAACTTTGTAGCTCAGGACACAGAAAAAACATGTGGCTAAGGTGACAAGGAGAGCCGTGGCATTTATCACATTTATTTTCCACTTCTGGATACAATTCAGAAAGTCTAGACTTACAGAAATGCGCCCTGTGTATGACCTTAAATTGAATACGTCCAAGACGAGCACAGGAGGTGGAAGATCAGACCCTCGCTATAGCCTGTTCCCAAGACTCCTCATGTATTTGAATTCCTAGTTCTCCTTCCCATGTACACTTAAGCTTAACATTAGGGTGGTTACTAAAAGACAAAATAGCATCATAGAGTTTCGAAATGGTTCCTCTGTGATGACGAATAAATGATAAGACTAATCTTTCTTACCCTGTGCATTAAAATGTGTCGTGAACCGGTCCTTAGGCATGACGGATGAATCGCTCTGTATCACTGTAAAACTTGTAGCCACAACACCAACATGAAGTGAGACCATGTGCATCACAGCAGCTTGTAGAAAAGCGTTTGGTGCAGTAAAACTGGACCAAAGTTTCTGCTTCGTCCATCTGAAGTAAGTCTTTCCTCCAGCTGCTTTTATTTGTCTAAATCATGAGCAAAAACAAAAAGGTCAAAAGTCTTTAAGCCTCCGAAATGATAGTTTGGACCAGAAGACTACAGCACATTGATGCAGCCAAAACCTTCAGATGTTTGTGTGGTGCAGACAGCAACCCAAAAACGACTTTCAGTTTCTGTCTCGCCACACAAACCCGATGCCAGGCTCACAGCTCGTCTTTCCAGAGCCGCGGAGTAATTGTGTGTTTTATGTGTCACCGCTTTCATCTGAAGTCACGCTGAACAGCTCCGAGACTCGGCTGGAAGACCGAGGAGGAGGCTTAAATTCCTACACTGTAGAGACTTGTAAGAAGTGATACCTTGGTTAGTTCCTGTCAGCGATGAATGAAACGACTGCTGAAGAATGCCCTTGCCCTCCTCCAAACACACTTAACGATACACCTCTCGAGACATGTTATAACCCGAAAGAAATATTCTCCTTTACATCTGCAGGATAAGTAATTGGGTGCCACGGGCATCAGCGACACACGTTAGATCTCACGTATGGAGACACGGCAGCACCGAGCCAACTATGTGTCAGATTTGTGCTCATGCTTGAAATCAATGCTCGTGTTTCTTCCTGGGAGTAAAATGGTTATTCTACTTAATCCATCGAGGCTGTTTTTATAATGGGTACTGCATCATGGCTGCGCTTTTGTATGTCAGTGTGCACGAATAAGCTTTATTTGTTCAAGGAAAACATGCTGGGCAAGTATGACCCTGTCTCTGGTCCCTGCGTGCTTCATTTGTTTCCACATTTTAAACCTTGGAGATCCTCCCTGAATGACCCTGCAGGGTTCCTGATGGGTTTTACATCAGCTCGAATCCTGTTGCTAGTAGAAAGAAATTAACCCTTTAAAGCCGGTCAGAGCAGCACGCTCTGTTTTGCGTAACTATTTTTAAATCCCGGTAGCTCTGCAACCACGTGAGCTAGCACAATAATTGTTTTTTGCATATGAAACCGGAGGAGTTGTACTTACATCTTATGCCATCAGCTTGTCCTCGGTCACAGTTTCCTTCCACATATAGTTTTGCAAAAACTGCATAAAAAGCACTTGCAGCAACAAAAACATAATATTCCAGAAACACGCTTTGCTGATCCGATCAGCTGTTCATAACACTTCCTACGTCCATCAGCGCGAACTATCGCATGTCTGGCCCGAAACCGGAAGTGACGTCATTTTGCGGAAATGTAGTTTTTTACCATCAGGGCCTCATGAGCCTATACTGGTGTTTTTAAAAGTTATGTTTGACTTTCTGACTTTCTGTGTGGTTTCTGGGATGCTTAGGACTCATATTGCACTGCTGGAAATAGTTTATTTTGATGCATATGCTGCTTTTTTGCAAATTTGCAGTATAATATTTATTTTCGTTTTTCCTGCAGTATATAAAAATTGGTGTATTTCAAAAATAAAACTATGAAGACACTCAAAATAAATTTCCTGTGGTGGGAAACTATTTTGTGCAACTTTTTTGTATTTACAGTTTTGAGGGATAAGCCTCTTAAATTTCTCTAACTAGAAATATATGTTAAAAAAACAAAAACGATTTTCAATTTTTTTGTAGTTTATTGCACTTTTTTGCAATTTATGTAATCACTATGCACTTAATGCAGACATATTATTAAAATTTGGGCTATAATGGTTGTATTGATGTATAGCAACTTGAAATGCTCCCAAAAATGGCTCCACAGCATGTAAACATATAATATAAGCTCTGATGGACTTGGTTCTATGGTAGGTCTTAAAGGGTTAAAAGCCACTCATCAGTGAATATCCTTGAGCCATTTGTAACTTTTTCTGCCAGTTGTTGCCGGGCAGGTAGCGCACGGTGGATTTATGATGCTTGAACCTGCTGTTAACACAAGTTTTGAGTCTAAAACGTTTAATAAATGCACCACAAAACTGAGCAAATATAAAGAGGCCATTCCACAGAGCTGCACAGATGGTGGTAATTACATGTGACGAAGCCACCGTGAGCGACCCCCGTCACAGTACACATTCAGAAAGACACAAGGGGGCATGTCAGTATTTTTAATTAAGCTTTTAAACGTAGAAGGGAGAGCCTCTGTGTCCCAGAGGCAAAGGATGCTTTTGCATTTAATCTTTTTGGACGACACTCCGTATTTCTCCTAATGCTAAAACATGGAAACACAAAATCAAAGTTTAACACGGCACCACGCAGCCATCTGTAGCCTGGTTTCAATTAAAGGGAAAACCTGAACCTCTGACCCTTACACTGATGTCACCTGGTGGCCTCTTATGATGTGAGGGCATGGTGCTTTCTCCACTTTGATGAAAGGCTTACTGCTAATTAATAGAAAGCTTCTCTGAGCAGAGGCACTTGTGTCCTGATGACAGTGGCCTCCTCTATCAGAGCACACCGAGCTCTGTGAGCAGCCTGATGAGACGAATGTGAATCGTATGCTTGGAGCGTCACATTCACCTCATCTCAACCCTGCTGAAAACCTTTTTAAGAGTTTGTTCACTGATGCTTTAGACAGAGATCTCCAGCACTATCCTCAAAACATCAAATCATGGGAAATACACTATAATACACCTACAGGAGAGCCGTGCCATGAAGCTCCTGGTGCACAGTGATTCAGCTCATATTAATGTCAGATGGTGTTTGGAGGCTTTTAAACACCTTCCTCTGTTACTTTAAATGATCTGCTTGTTTGTAGCTGCTGACTTCTTCCAATTTGTAATAATTCCACTTACAGTTGATGGTGAAATATCTAAGATCGAAATAACCTGTTGCAACTTTATCATGCTGTCATAGCACCACACTCGAGGTCAGTGGTCTCTTTAGACCCGTTGGCTCACAAATGTTCGTAAAGGCAGCCTTGGTGCTTGACTGATTGCACACCATGTGGATCTCTCACCTCGTTTTTTAGAAGTACATTTCTGAAATAGACCAAAGTCATAACACATGCAAATACAAATATTTGCATTCTTCATTCCTCATGTTGTGTAATCACCCACCTCCTGGTATTTACCTGCTCCTGGAGCTTTAAAGACATCAATAATCGAAGCATGATAGGAAAACTGAAAGGATGTGTAATGTGGTTACTGTCAGTGCACGACAGTAACCAGGGAGGAGGGTTAGTGTCAGACATCTTTAACCTGGATCACACAGTCAACGTTTAAACGTAACATGTAACCGAGCTTTTTTTCAGCGCTGTTAAACGTGTATGCAGAGACGTTAACGGCTGCTAATAGCAAGCTAGTGTGGTGGTCGTGGTATTCGTCGCCGTGGAGCAGATTTGGATTCATCCACTTGCTTCGTTCACGCTGCATTGACAGTTGGTTCAGGGGTGTGTTGGCATTAAGATGCAGGTGCAGTCACCTGTTCAGTTTACCTGGTATTGATCAGTGCCAGGGTGAGCTCGAGGCGACAGAGTTCAGTTGGCTGTAGGTTGAGCAGTTTCTATCTGTACATCAGCGCACGCCTGTTAAAACTGCAGTGCAGGGATGTGGGAATAAAGAGCAGCTAACAGTCTCTGAAGTCCTTCAGTCTTTCTTCTGTGCATCATGTTTATTTTTTCTTACACTGGACAATTATCTTCTTATAATATATTGTTGACTGTCCAATAAAATATAGAAACCTGCTGTAAATGTATGAATGCATCATGTAAATAGTAGCTGCAGTTAATCTTACAGCAGCTGCTAACAGTAACACTACTCATGAACTGTAACATGATGCGATGTCTTCATTCACATTTAGTAGGGGTGGGGGGAAATGGATACTGTGTAGTATGGTGATATTTTGTTTGCTAATAATGTATGGATACAGGGACAGCAGAAATCGATATTTTGTTACAAAAAAGTTTTTGTGCTCTGACTTCAGAGCATGTTGATCCTTTTTCTGAGCAAGAATCCTGACATTCCTTCACTGTCCAAATGTGACAGTTTACTTATTTTAATTTAAGACATGTTTTATTTTAATTAAGTTTAAAACTTTTTTATTTAATGTAAAATTATATTTTGTTTTAATTTACTTTCAAATTCTTCAGTTGCTGAAGGGGCTGCATAGTTTTCATAAACTGCATAGTTCAGAATAGCTATAATTGTACCAGATGGTTGATTCAGTTAAGTTGGACTAGACTGTAATACAAACCGTTCAGTTTGTCAACAATAAAACTGAAATGAGAGAAAGACTGAGTGTGAGACTTTGATATTAGATAAAATGAATATTGATAAAGTTTACCTTTATGTACAGAATCTGAATATCGCAAAATATTTTAAAAAATTGCAATAATATCGTATCGTGGGATGTATGGTGATTCCCACCTCTAACATATAGCATGTGATTTTTGTGAAGTACAATGTTATCATTGTAGCAATAAAAGAAGCACTTAAATTTCAAAAATTATATACTTTTCTTTGTTTTCCATCCAGTGGCTGATGTTCAAAATTTTAAAGAAAAAGTGTGAAACAAACTCTCAGGCTTCAAACTTCTATAAACACTCTTAGTTTTTCTTACTCTTGGATCTTTATCCTGTCAGTGAAAGGGGACATCCTCATTACATCATCTCAGGCATAGAAGCCCCACCCACCTGCTGCTCAAATGCTTTGTGACCGACAGCCAATCAGCAGAAAGTTGACTTTAAAGGAGCGGGTGCTGAAAGCAAACAGAGGATGATGATGAAGCTACACATGTTCCCACTGGGAAACTACCCAGTATAGCGACCCTCTTCCAGTGGATCTGCTGGGAGTTTTAGGTGCCATATTCAACTCCAGTTTGATGCAGTTTGGGGGCTTCTTGAATTCAAACCCAGCACTAGGGATGCAACGATACCAATTTTTACAAACCGATACGATACCGATACTTGGATCTGAGTACTTGCTGATACAGAGTACAAAAAAACGATACTTCTACCACACACACACACACACACACACACACACACACACACACACACACACACACACACACACAAATACAATGAATTGGAAGACAGGTTTTATTTTATTCCCTGTCGATAAAAAATAAAATCTTAATAAAAATGACCACAAAAAAATTTCAAGTGAAAAATAAGCACTTCTGTTAAATTATTGCAGAGTCTCCACATTGTAATTTTACAAAATATCACTGAACTATTGGCACTGTCTCGAGCTTTCAGAATAATAAATAAACACTTCTGTTTGGAATAAAATAAATACAAATTAGGTTTGAGAATAAAATAAACTTTTAAATTATTGCAGAGTGTCCATATTGTAAACAAACAAACAAAAATAATTATTATTAAATAAGTAATAAAATATAAAAAATTATAAAATAAATATTAAATAAAATAATAATTGGCCCCCTAGTGGCCAATCTAAAAAACTACAACAGAAATGACAAGCCACCCTCTGATTAATGAAATAAGTTAGTATCGGTTCATGGTATCGGTTAACTTTTACGAGTATGAGTACACACACATTTTACAGTATCGGCCCCGATACCAGTATCGGTATCGGTGCATCCCTACCCAGCACCCTTAACGGTTGCAGTATTTCCCATCGAGACCCAAACTCAGTTTCCTCAGCTCCGTGTGAAAGATAATTGGTGGATAGAAATATGTCTGTTTCCTAATTTGCTTGGCCTTTGGCTCACTGTGTGCTGCACTGGCTTTTGTAAATGAACTGCTGTTTCCTCATTAGAGTCGGGTCTGTTTTATCACCCAGTAAACTGTTGAGACAAACAACAGAGGGGGCTGTTATTTTTCATCTGCTAAAACGAAGCGCCTCGCTCCTCTAGGGTTTAATTAGACTGTGTTGAGCTGAATTAGAATTAATGAAACACTTTGTAATACTTTGGGACAGAAGCTGCACATCAAACTGTCCTACTTTTACCAGTGCAGATTTATCACGTATGTGCTGTAGGCTGCCGTGGAAGTTTGGGATCCTGTTTAGAGTCTCAGTCACATGTTAGGCAGAAGGCTAAATGTTTTTGTGGTCCACCATCATGGCGGGAAACCTTCCTCTGCTGATTTAGCTTCAAAATCTTTTCTAAATTCCTGTTTTCTTCTTGATTTTAAGCTGAAGCGGGATTTATGTGTAAGACTCCAGCCATAGCCGACATCGTGATCCTGGTGGACGGTTCCTGGAGTATCGGGCGGATCAACTTCAGGCTGGTCAGGACCTTCCTGGAGAACCTGGTCAAGGCGTTCTCTGTGGAGATTGACAAGACTAGGATTGGTGAGAAGATTTCTGATTTTTGGAGGATGAACCATGAGCCAGACTGGAATCTGTTATTAAGTTACTGTTAAACGTTACCACCTAATCGTAGTTTAAATTCCACTCTTCCTTTTGCACGCAGGTCTGGCTCAGTACAGCGGAGACCCCAGGATCGAGTGGCATCTGAACGCTCACACCACTAAAGAGTCTGTAATCGATGCTGTGAAGAATCTGCCATATAAAGGAGGAAACACACTGACAGGTGGGAAGCCAAGCGAAACCCCAGCCTCCCACTGGTTATTATGGTCTGCTCTCCCCATCAGAGCGAACAGATAATGCTCAGAGGTGCACTTGGACCAAAGCCCGTCCTTTTGCCCGAGCTTATTAAACTGAGGGGAGCTCATTTTGGATTAGTGTTGGTGACCTTGCCGCCTTCGGCTGATAAGAGCCGAGTGTGAATCAGAAGGTCGATTAGCTTTCTAAAGTTTCAGCATCACTTCTAACGGACAGTAGAAGGAAATAAATAAAGACATTCACCAATTGGTAAAGCAGGAATGCAGCACATGCTGTTATTTGATTAATAGTTATAAAATGAGTCTTTTTGTGTTTGTTACTTAAACCAGCAGGAGAAACATTTCATAGAAGTTTGACTTCATCCTGGAATTCATCAGGATGTTCTTGGACTAAACCAACAGGCACTTTCATTTGTTTCATGTTGTTCTGTGAAGAGGGGAAACAGAAAATTAAAGAATCCAAAAAATGAATTATACAAAGATGAATCCATGTGGAAAGCGTCACTAATGAAGCAGAGGGTCCTGGCTGTCCACAAGATTCAAGACGAAGGAATAATCAGCATTAAGCTGAGTTTCTAGTAGCTGTCCAAAAGCTGCCTGAGGTCAACTTTCAGTCCCAGAGCAGATTTTATTGGTTATATCAATGAAAGGCCATCGGGTATATTAAAACATACGGTACTTTATCGATACCCAAGCACGTGTGCGTCCACACAGGCTGACTCAGGGTTCAGCATCTCGCCCATGTGTTACTGCGCCACACTGACAGGAGGAGCCAGGATTGGATGGAGATGACCTGCTCGGTGAACACCACAGAACAGTCGATATCATTAATGCAAACTGACTGGACTTGAGTGGGCGTCTTCCTCATGCACAAACTTTAGTTATGGAGTTCTGAGCAAAGATACATTCACCCATCGCCATCCAGATGATGTGCAGTTACATTTCTAAATTAGGAGTTTGACCCTAGAAATCTCTGGAAGGTTTCATGTTTGGCATGATTGTAGCTAGAAGACTTATTCTCAGAGCCTGGAAATCACCATCTCCTCCATTGTTCAGGGTTTGGCTGCGTGAGATGATTGCTTGTTTGTATATTGAAGAGGTTCGTTATCGTTTGGCTGAAATCTGGGGCCCTTTTCTCGATCATATTAATGGGAACTTCACATAAACTTGACTGCACTTTGTGTTTGTGTGAAACTGCACGTCTGCCAGACTCTGATTCCTTCCTGGACATGTTTCCCACATCTGGTGGTGGTGAACTCTCTGCTGCCCTAAACTCACACAGAAGATCATCTTCTTTGGACAACGGTGTTTCTTTTGAACTTTTGATTTGTACTGGCTAACTGGTGTATTTTTATTTATTTTTTTATTTTTATTTTTATTTTTTTTATTATTTTTTTTATTATTTTTTTATTTTTATTTTTATTTTTATTTATTTTTATTTATTTATTTATTTATTTATTTTTATTTTTATTTTTTTTCCTTTTCTTTCCTGTTTTCCTGTTTGGGTTTTTTTTGTGTGTGTGTGTTTGTGTTTGGTTTGACGTTATGTAACTTTGAACTTAAAATCTTATAAATAAACATTAAAAAAAGAAAAGAAAAGAAATCTCTGGAAGGTTTCATGTGTGGCTGCCCTCCGGTCACGTTGTAAATACTATTGTTTTGCTCTTAAATAAAAAAAAACAAAAAAATTAGGACAGCTTTGTTTTATCTGACAGAATATTCACAATTAGGAACATTCAGTCTAAAAATCTCCCCCACTGATCTGATACTTGTAATATGGAGGCGTCCTGATAGCTCACTGTGAAGCCTTCACTCTGATTGGAGAGTACAAAGAGGGTCGAAAAACTGTTTCACCCCAGGGATTCATCACAGACGTCCCCCCTCCTCCTCCTCGTGGTTTTGTTTTTGTTGATAGGGAACCATTGCAGGGTCTTTACCTTGAAGTATGGATCTCCTTGAGACAGGCTGTTGCAATTTGACCCTTTTTAAATCAAATGTAATTGAACTTCTTGTGTTGCTAATGAAACTGATCTCTCGCTCAAGGGAGCAGCAGGACTTTAACAGTCTGTCAGAAGTTGAAGAAGACGTCTGTAACGTCGTTAATGGACACAGCTGAACTCAGCTGCTCATTATGTTATCACGCTCATTAGATAAAGACCTTGTTGAGCTAATAAGGCGCTCTATAACAATCATTTTCAAGTCTTTGATTGCAACTCTTGAGGCTACATCTCGGCTCAGAGGCATTTATCTGTCCTCGCCGCACCTCAGTGGGAAAGTGCAATCAAACTGTCAGCCAGGACGTAACTGCTGCTTTAAAAGTGCAGACGATAAACGGCTCGAGTTTCCCGCATTTTATCATGAAAGCTGAATGAAAACAACATTTTCTTCATTGTTGCGACTAAAATGTTCATGTTTTCTACACAAATCTGTGAAATTCAGCTATATATCACATTTACAAGGTTTTATTTGTTGTTTTTTTACTGGTTTGTGCTCAAATTTGGGACTTTGGGTCTTTTTTTTTTAAATATTTCAACTAGCCAGTACTTTCGTTCCCAAAACTCCCAAATTACAGATCCTGGTTTAATAGTTTTTGAGATATTTATGTTTGAATATTGCTTCAGATTTCAATGAGTGAAAAAATATCTGGTTTTCAAAAAAATATTTGATAAATGAAGCAAAATTTCCACAGCACTCAATATCTAAGTCCAGACTTTAGAGTATTTAAACAAACCGTAGACGCTGCGGTGATTCGAGATCAAATGGCTCCTCTTCTTGTTTTTATTTCAGCATCTTCATGTTTTCACTTTATCTTTGTTTAAATCCAACCAGGTCTGGCTCTGACCTTCGTCCTGGAGAACAGCTTCAAACCCGAGTCCGGCTCCAGACCCGGCGTTCCCAAGATAGGAATCCTCATCACGGATGGGAAGTCCCAGGATGATGTCATACCCCCCGCGCAGAGCCTGAAGGATGCTGGGATAGAACTGTTTGCCATCGGTATGACAGTAAATGCTCCACACACCATGGACTCGGCTGTTGCTCTGCTACGTTCAGCTGGTTGATAGCAAACATAGAGCTCAATGATACATCTACATCTGTCTGTATGTGTTAAGATGGTGCAGCTCCTTTGATTCACAGAGCTTCATATAAACCAGCTGACGTCTTTAAAGATTCACATTTTTTGGAGTTTTCTAGGCTGAACTCTGTTTTCTTCTTCAGCACAGTCACAGCTTAATTTCAACATTTCCGCCGTTCTGTGTTTGTGCTGAAATTGCAGGTTATTAATAGGGATGCGACGATACCATTTTTTTCAAACCGATACGATACCGATACTTGGATCTGAGTACTTGCCGATACAGAGTACAAAAACCGATACTTCTACCACACACACACACACTCAAATGCAATGAATTGGAAGACAGGTTTTATTTTATTCTCAGCCGATAATAAATAATATCTTAATAAAAATGACCACAAAAATTTCAAGTGAAAAATAAGCACTTCACATTGTAATTTTACAAAATATCACTGAACTACTGGCACTGTCTGGGCGGCTGGGAATTTCATATCGCAGCTCGAGTATGCTGAGAAGAATCCTATGTTTTCCACGACCAGCATTGGCTGGTCATCCAGAGCGATAAAATGAGTCAGAGCCTCTGTTATTTTAACTGCCCGTGGATTTTCTCTTGACATTTTTCATCACTTTTCCAAAACCTGAGTTAAAGTTGGCTGTTCCACACTGCTGACATTTTGTTTAGCCTAGCTACAGCAGCCTCCAGTTTCTCTTTTTTTATCTGGAGCCGCCAGTCTCACTCGCCTAATGCTGTGCCTGTTTAGCGCGGGATGTCCCCCTAGTGGCCAATCTAAACAACTACAACAGAAATGACAAGCCACCCTCTGATTAATGAAATAAGTTGGTATCGGTTCATGGTATCGGTTAACTTTTACGAGTATGAGTACACACACATTTTACAGTATCGGCCCGATACCGATACCAGTATCGGTATCGGTGCATCCCTAGTTATTAATTAACTCAGCGGTCCCCAACCTCCGGGCCTCGGACCGGTACCGGTCCGTGAGTCGTTTGGTACCGGGCCGCGAGAGTTGAGGCTCAGGTGTGAAATGTATAGTTTTCAGGGTTTTTATCGGTTTTCAGCGTTATTTTGTTATCGTTTTTATCGTTTACTCGGTTTTCCTGGGTCTTTTCACGTGTGTTATGAATAAATCTTCTTTTTTTCGGTACCAGTACTAGTTTTATTTTGTTGTATTTATCCGCGACACCTTAAAGGCCGGTCCGTGAAAATATTGTCGGGCATAAACCAAACCAATAAATTGAATAAAAGACCTTTAATGATATTTGCAGATTTTCACGAGGCAACAACAGCAGGCAGCATCTTAGATTCATGCTGATGCTTCTTGTCTTCATTTTGGACGACCCCTGATGTTATACTACCTTTGGACTTGTCAGCCTTCAGCTTTAGTTTGTAGTTTCAGCAGGGGGAAAGTTTAGAGGTGGAATAAAAACCCTGTTGCAGAGAGCGCATGTCAGAGCCTGGCGAATAGTTTTGCTGTCGTAGATGAAGTCCTGTGTATATATTCATGTTCTGGTTGCGTCATGGAAAACTTATTTCCAACACCTTTCATGTCACCGTCGCTGACAGTCGGATCACTCGGGTTTCTCTCTCCTCTCGCTCCAGGTGTGAAAAATGCTGATGAGAATGAGCTGAAGGCGATTGCCTCACCTCCAGAGCAAACTCACGTCTACAACGTGGCAGACTTCAGCGTGATGAGCGACATCGTGGAAGGCCTCACCAAGACCGTTTGTGACCGCGTGGAGCAGCTCGACAAGAAGATCAAAGGTCTGAAGAGCAGAGTCGGAGATGATACCGCGGAGATGCTGTTTGCATCGCTGTTGCTTTGTTGATGCTGTTGGTTATAAAAATAACAAGAACACTTCCCCACCAAATATATTGCAGCCTTGTTATCTTTGTAATGAAATGCCCACAACGTTGTGCTGCATAAACACAGATGTGGCTTCAGATAGCAGCAGAGATGTTGCAGTTTATTGCTTTCAGAGTCACTTTGCACACACAGCAGGATTATTTCAGCTCTCGCAGGCCGGTCTGAAAAATCTCTGCTTTCTTTATTATCTGCAGGGGGGGCGGAGCCTGCCCCGCCAGCCGCCGCCGTGGCTGCACCTCGTGACCTCGTGACCTCGGCGATAACTGCTCGTAGTTTCCGGGTGACATGGACACACGCGTCGGGTCAGGTGGAGAAATACCGAGTGGTGTACTACCCCGCAAGTGGGGGGCAGCCAGAAGAAAAGGTGTTTTACTTGTTTTATTGTTGGTCCTTTAATATTTTAATTATTTTCATGCCTGAAAGAAAAACACTTTTTCTTGGCGATTAATGCAAATCATGCAATTTTCAAACTACAAATAGTCTCTTTATTTTTCACTTTTAATTTTCAGCTTCCATCATAGTTTTTCCACCACAGTGAACATCCTGCTTTTATTGTAATTGTGCAATAAAGTCTAAACTACTGTCTGATTGTTCGGCAGCTCATCCGGCTTCTTATAACAGACTGAAGGGAGCGCTTTTCTTTTGTCCCCTTAATTAGTGGAACTTTGGTCCTGATTCGCCTCCACAGAGCAAATAAAATACAAACTGTCTGTGATGTAGTGGCAGCATTTTAATTAAAGCTGCTCGGCTAATCCTTTTAAGGGTCACTTCCAGAAGTTAAGTAATTTCTCAGAGTGATCTGCATGATAAATGCCAACAATTATGCAGGATTTGCAGTGAGGGAATAATAGAAGCGAGCACTCTCGTAGGCTGTGGTAAACTATATTCTGTTACATTATCAGCCATTAGCTGTGGAGGATGTGCAAAACTGATGTGTCTTTTTAATCAGTGTCCTTAACTACAGACGTCCACTGACTTATTCTGTGACGTAGGTGTTTTCCCATGTGCGGAAAACTTTGTTTCCATACCTATATCACCACGCACACATGCAGTGCTGTAATTTTCCAAGTTTATATTTATGCTCCTGCAGTTCCTTCTTATTTTTATCCCATTTCTCTTTGATGTTTATTACAACTTGCAGCTGGAACGGCCCAGTTTCCCCACAAGGAAAACTGAGGTTTCATCAAAGCTAATCTGATCTAGTTACACTCAATTTAAATCTCTTTGGAGGGAGCTGAATGCCTGCAGCAACATGTGGTGCTTTTTTCAACCTTGTGATATGCAGTCGCTTAATAAACAGAAGATTTTTTCTGTGTTTTAAAGCTTTTTGACAAACAAAGTTCTGCTGTCTATTACAAAGACATGAAGAGCTCTAATTTAGAGCAAATTAAGATTATTTTAATCCCAGCTGTGTCAGACAGTTCTGTCCCTGAGAGCAGAAATGAATGAACATCACAAGCGAGCGTGCTTGTTTAGTGTGTCTGACTGACTGGCTTATCTCATTCCAGCGTTGAACACTTACTGCACTTGATAACACTGCTGTGATATCCAGGCTGTGACCCACTGGGATCTGTTTTCAGGTGGTCCAGGGGACACAGAACAGCGTGGAGCTGAGCTACCTGAACTCTCTGACAGAGTACCAGGTGGCTGTTTTTGCCGTCTATCGCAGCGCTGCAAGTGAAGCCCTGAGAGGAAGTGCTACTACATGTAAGTTTATATGTTTACGCATTCAAATAGATGGAAGCAGGAAACAAACACCATGCAGCATCTGATGGTCTGTCAATTGCAACAATATTGGCATCTTCATTGAGACATGCTGAAGCTAACAGTGACTTCTCTGCTAATGCTAGCAAACCTGGTGCAGTCACCCTGCAGTCCTGTTGCCTTTGAGGTGGTTTCTCCAAAAACAGGGACCAGCTCTGCGACCAGTCATCAGTTTTTTTCATGCATTAGTTCAGTATTGAGTGGAAATGAATGCAGTATGTTTGTGAAATTACAAACCTGTTACTACACTGGCACCGGCAACGTCTAATCAGAGCTCTAAATTTATTTAATGAAAGCGGAGAGACGAGCCAGGGCTTTACTTGAAGAATGCAACGCTCCCTAATGCTGATATTATATTGATTTTCACAGATTTTAAACAAATATTCAGAATTTCTGGGCAGCACGGTGGTTAGCACTGTTGCTGCACAGCAAGAAGGTCCTGAGTTCAATTCCAACATCAGGTCGGGGTCTTTCTGTGTGGAGTTTGCATGTTCTCTCCGTGTTTGCGTGGGTTTCCTCCGGGTACTCCGGCTTCCTCCCACCGTCCAACGACATGCAGCTTGTGGGGATAGGTTAATTGGATAATCCAAATTGCCATTAGGTGAATGTGAGTGCGAATGGTTGTCTGTCCCTGTGTGTTGGCCCTGCGACAGACTGGCAACCTGTCCAGGGTGTACCCTGCCTCTCGCCCTATGACAGCTGGGATAGGCTCCAGCGCCCCCCGCGACCCTGAAAAGGATAAGAGGAAGCGAATGGATGGATTCAGAATTTCGTCTACAAACAGTTACACAGTTTAGCAGTTTCATTGTAAAGTGATGCAGGGACTAGGTGCTTTTATGAAGAGATGCAGCCAGTTGGCAATCAGCTGAGTCCAGTCTTGGGTTGCAACGTGACATCTTGTGGCGAAGTTGCGCTCATCGCTCATCGTTACAGACTGAGACTGACTCTAATGTGTTAGCAGTTTATTTGCATCTGTGATCGAGATGTGATTACCTGCAAAAACCGGTGAATGAGTCTGAGAGCAGCTGCAGTTCCTTTGAGTCAGACGGGTTCCCTCCCACTAAGAGGCCCGAGCCAGTGGTTGGGGGTGTTTCACATTCAGGTGAACGTTTGGTCACCGTGACTCCTTCAAATTGTTCAAAGTGCTCCAAAAGGCATCGCCAGCACAAACACAGGTCAGGGACGAGATGAATTCATTAATACATTTTTAATGAATGAATGAATTTTTCATCTTTCTGTTGTAACTTGGTTGGTAGAGATTGATTCACTTTTGGATTGAGTCTCACCTACTACTACTTCACCGACTACACCTTTGGGTTAGTTTAAACCACACGATGAAGAGTTACCTCTAAATGTTGCAGAGGCAAATGAAATGTCCATTTGAGCCTCGTTTAAGAATTAAGTCCCAAATGAGGGATCTGAACTCTTCATTTTTCCCAGCATGCACCTCTTCCATTATTCACTATCGCTCTCAGTCTTAAATGGCAACCGTTGAAGTCGAGGTCACCTCCAAGACAGTCTTCCCCTGGGATCCTTCATTGTGCTGTTAATTCTCTGCATCAAACCATTTCTGCTCCTGTGCAGGAGAAACGTGTTCTTGCTCTCTCAGTGTTAACCTGCAGAGCTTTTAATCATTTATTTATTGCTTTCATTTTGCTTTGAAGGAACGGACCGAGGTGAACAACACATCTTTGGTCTTTTCACTCAATTCCAATGAAGCCAGTTTATGACTGTTGAGTTGCAGCATCCGTAATAGCGCTGATGGAGCAGCAGATATGTGTAGTACTACAAAGGAAAACAGTGAATTTGGGCCATAAAAGCTACACAGGTGTTTCATTATTTATTCGTGGCCCGATCCTCCTCTGACAGGACGCCTGTGGCGAGCTCTAATTCTGGTGGTATTGCCTGAGGCCTTGTGCTGACATGCGTACCCCGAGCCAGAGCCTGGCTGGATTCTCTGACCTTCTCGACCTGGCGTTCGCTGACGAATGACAGGGGATTCCTCCCTGTTGGTCGAGGATGAATGCAAAGTCACGAGTTGACCTTGTAGCAAAGTTAATGTGCTGTGGCTGTTTGCTGGAAGCTGCCACTTCGGCCCTGCTGCACCGTCTGGTTAAGGCAGCAAATTAAACATGATGCTAGGTGCTAATTGATTTGGGGGTTTGAGCAGAGTGTGGTACAAAAGTGGAACATTTATCAAAGCAATAAGTGAGGATTTTCATGAAACCAGACCTCCATTTCAATCACACATCAACTGTGCTGGTTTGCAGAGGCAAAACTACATCTTGATGCCCTGGCTGTAAATCTCATTAGTCTCTTTTCTAGTTAAACCTTGTTTGGCTCATTGCCGCGCTGCACAATGACCCCTGAATAACTGCTGTTTTTAACAACCCTGACATTGTGCGTTACTGTTTAAAATACATCAAAGAAGATTTGGATTTCTGTTTAATCATGCATGAACTTACAAGACCTCATTTACTTCTATTGCTGCCGGAGAGCCATGGATAACGAATTCCTTAGAATTTAGAAAAGGGCGAGTTTTCTCTGAAATGTGAATTTTCAGGACTTGTCTGGCCCAAAACAGTCGAAGGTTAGTGTAAAAGTGCCAGATAAGGTAAGATTTAATCAGCTACACTTCCTTATTGTTCGTCGTCATCCAAACCCTGTGCTTGTGTCCGACAGTGGCCCTGCCCACGGTGAACAACCTGCAGTTGTTTGATATCACTCACAGCACGATGCGGGTCCGCTGGAAGGCCGTCGCCGGGGCTTCTGGGTACATGATCCTGTACGCCCCGCTGACCGAAGAGGACGCTTCAGACGAGAAGGAGGTGAGGAGCGTGCTCGTGTGCAATGAGAGTAAATGTGAGGCAAAGAATGAGCTGCGTGATGCAGAGCAGGCTGCTCCCTGCTGGGCGCCAGCTCTGATCCAAAACAATGTTTCCTCAGATTTGTTTCCATCACACAACATTCCTCACAGGCCTACTTCAAACTCTGATCCAAGTAAAATATCTACTTTATGTCATTTTAAAAGCCATTCAAATATAGTGTTCAAACCTCCTGAACTGCTGCCTTGTTTATTAATTGATGAAGTCCAGTTGGCCTCATCAATTAGTCCATATTTCAAAAAAACGAGACGTCAAAATGTTACAAAGAGACTTTAATCAGGCTGTGATCAATCTGAGAGGTAAGCAAAGACTGTTAGTGTGGCTGAAAAATGTGGTTTTTAATATGTTACAACTCAGCATTGTTTATCAGAAAAACACGAGCTGAATTCTTGATGTTGAGACTGATGATGGAAAAAAACCAAACGACTCCGCTGCTCCTGATGCGCCGCTCTCAGGCTTGGACACTTTGGCATCATCCAATGAAGGCTGCTCTCTGGTCACTGACGTATAGACCCAGCTCTCATCAGCAGAGTATTTCAACGTGAGAGGCAGCAGTGATGGAAGAGTTGATATTTGCTCTTTGTCGAAGTTTGAAGTCTAAGTGCAAGCAGTCAGAACAAGACGTCCACCCAGACAGGAAGTGGTCCTGTGGTGCAGGAGGCGACCCTGAAGGAGGTTCAACCAACTTTTTTTTTCCATATATTTTTATTGAAATTTTTTACAGTACAATACAAACAAATGTTAACACCCTCACATTCACACATCCATCCATACATCAAACCTGCCTACATCACATTCAAATGTAGAAATGAGCATAGTTCTCACAGTAATACAAAAATACAATGGGTTAGGATAGACAAGATTTTCCCTTCCTTCCCTTCTTCTTTTCCTTCTTTTTCAGAGATCAACCAACTTTAACTTTAATTCAGGTATTTTTAATCAAACAGAGTAACCGTCCTGTATGACTGCACATCATATACTTTATAGAAGCAGAATTCTGGATGTGCACTTCTCATATTGTCATTATGGTTTGATATAACCAATAAGCCAGCATCAGGTTTCTGGTGTGATGAACAGTCTTTTGTTAGAGTGAACATGAATAGAAAAACTTCAAATACCTGCAGGTTTGAGCAGAAGAAACTTTGGACTGAATGTAATCAGCAGCTCAGGATCATTCAGTTAAATCTCACAATTTAACTTTTTGACTTTGGAGAAAAATCACAGAATATTTGCATAACAAAGACTTTCTGCGCCTGTTGACTTTTGTCTGTGGTTTCGCTTCTCGTTTGGTATTTTTGTCTTCGGCGGTCGCAGGAAATCCACCTAAATTTGCTTTGAAATAGTCCATTAAAGACGGCGACCGTCGGAGCTGACAGACTGCTAATTTGCATTCAGCTGAATAAAGCTGACCTTCTTAGATGTCTTTGTAATTATAATTGAGTTGCTTCAAAGTAAACGTCTGCTTTCATGTGCCGTTTCTCTTATTTTTCTTCGTATTCTGTATGTTTGACTGCTTTGTACTCAGGAAGGAAACAAAGGAAGGGGGATAGAAGGAAATATCAGATAATATTAGAGAAAGAGTGGCAGTAGAGAGTTTTTAATTCAGTCTAATAAACAGCACGGCTGATCCTGAGCCACCTTTCAGTGTCCCCACCATGCAGGAGTCAAAAGAGTGCAGCCACCCTCTGAGTCACAGTAATATATCTTTAATAACTGTGACCAATTAGAGGACAAAACAAACCTTAAAGACTGGATAACACTTCAAAGGGAAACAGGCACGCATACAAAGACTGATTGGAAAGAAGACATTAAAAGCAAACAGCAGGACCGACTGGAACATGGAGATCTTTTGCAGGTAAATTCAGTAGTTAAGGAAGACGAGGCATTCAAAGGAGAGGAGGAGAGGTATGAAGGGCACAGGCAGCCGTCCTTATCCCTCCTTCTCCCATTAGACCTCATTATGCCTACCGTCACATTCCCCTCCAGGCAGAAAGCAATAAAAACAATTTAGGAAGGAATTTGGAATCGGGATGGATGCTTTCCAGTGGTGAGGATAAGCCTGGCTCTGAGGCACTCCGTCAGAGCCAGGCTTGGCTGGCTCGTCCTCGTGTGGCTTCCACTTATGGGCCGTGTGGGGACTTGTCTGGGCCAAAGCCAGCCTCAAATCCAGCCCAGTTTGACTGGAGAAGTGCTTTCATTCAAACAGGGACCAGTGTAGGTCTGCACAGATTGAACCCGAGGGAGAGGAAGGACGAGCAAATGTGAACAAGAGGTAGATCTTACAGCAGGATGTGACTCCAACCGTCCCCGAAGCTGCTAAATGTGTCCACGCCAAACAAACACAGCAGTGACACGAATGTGGTGCACGTAACAAGTCGAGCAAGAAATGCTGCAGCTCGTGTACATCGGCCCGGGTCCAACCCTACACCCACATCAAGTACCGCTCCAAACCTACTAGCTTTAACTGGAGGTGAGTGATGAAGCCAACTCAGAGTCCACACCGATGCAGACTCCACCTGCTTTGAGTCAGGAACGGAGGAAACTCCACAAATATAACTGGACTCTGCTGGGTAAACGAAAGCAAAGGGAGGAGATGATGTTTAAAGGTGGTGATAGAGAATAATGTTGTTTCAACAGGAGCAAAGTGACCTTTATTTAAGTAAAACTCCACGTAGATCCATTTTGATTGTTGATGGTTATGTAGGTCGTGCATTTCCTTCCTCTGCACAGACAAGAAACAGGGTTAAGATATTCCTCCTGTGTGCCAAGCTACTTAGAAAATGTTTGACCTGAAGTCTTTTACGGTGTTTATCACAGAAAGCAGACAAAATGAAAAAGGTCAGCAAATTAAAAAGGTCACATTCTACTAAAAACACAAAACATGCTTTAATACCTCTCCTGTAATGATGGTAGACGCTCATATCAAACCGAGACAGAATTTGAAGTAGTAAGATGTGGACATGCAGCAGCTCCGGCTTCACTCTACAGAGGATCTAAAATCGCTGCACCAAGTCTTTGTAAAGGAATAAGGATTTTTAAGGATGCAGAGTCGCTTTGATAGAATCCAAGAATAAAAATATGAAGTGAGAAACAAGCAGAGTTGCTCCTCTTTAAGCCATCCTATCTGATTGCAGCAGCTCTGATTCTGATTGAAATTCCTACTTCAGTGTGAGAAAGGCAGGGGCGTCCCAAAGCTCAGTTAGAGGCTATTCAGAAAATTGTCTCAGGATAAAAGAGATAAAGCCTTTAGTTATTTAACTCGGTTACATCTTAGGCCAAAAGATAAGGTGGAAATATTCTTAAATGAGGTAAAAAGTAAAAAAACCTGTGAAAGTATTAACAGTAGTTATTGATCACGTTGAACCCAGATTGTTCCTGTTGTACGTTGTAGTTCTCTAAGGAAACAACAAAAGCCATGTGTTGTATTATGTCTGCATCCAGTGTATGTTTGGCAGAATAAGCAATGGTAACGTTGAATATTTGTGGGCACGCTAGTTGAGTTCTGTGTTGGCGATTGAGATGAAGCAAATCGGCCTCTGTGGGGACAGAAAGGTCTGTTTCAGCTACGCTACAAACTCCAGCTGCAAAGCAGAAAACAGCCGATGTTTTTCTCACATTTTAAAATCGACCACTGCGGTCCTGCAAACACAGTTTCATCATCTCCCTTTGTTCGGAGTTTCAGCTCAGTAGATGTGGGACATACTATAAGAGCCTGATTGGCCCCTCCTGCTTAATGTAAAAGGAAGATCTCCATATTCAGAACTCATCTCATGCAATCACACGTTAATTCTCTGCTCGCCTGGACGAGACTGCTGATGATAGAAGAGTAGATGTGCAGAGAGATGAGTAACAGGGCGGATAAACGACTGCATGAAATCCACTGACAAGACGGAGATTTAAAGGATCTACTGGAAAGTCTCTGCGTCTTTGCTAAATGCACATACCTGCTGTGTGTGCAGGTGAAGGTGGATGGCTCGGTGACTGAGGTGGAGCTGGAAGGATTGATTCCAGCTACTGAGTACACAGTGACAGTTTACGCCATGTACGGAGAGGAAGCCAGTGACCCCATGACCAGCCAGCAGACCACATGTAAGTCTAACATGCAAAACACTCCCACCATCAAATGTTTCTTTGATCTGTTGTTAGCAGCCAATACATGAAGAATGAAGCCAAAATCTTCAGTTTGCCAAAGATTCTCACGTTGAAATGTCCAACTTTACACATGCTTACCACCTGCAACAGGAAACCATGCTCCCCTCTGTAGCTCGTTTCCTCCTTAGTAGCAACTGTACATGTGGTGATTTATTTATTTGACTGTCTGTTTAAGGCTTAAACTTGAGCACCACTCGAGGCACAGGCCCAGCCCGGCTCTGCTTGGTGCCACCTTAGCTAACAGGAGTTGGTCCTCATGGCCACTATTTGTGTTTTTGGTGCCATTAGTAGCTTTTTAATGGAATTATCTGATATCTGAACATGGATTATTATGTGGCCGATTGGTTTTCTGTTAATGTTATTTAGGTGATTAACATTCATAATAATAATCAAATAAGTTTTCTAGGATTTGCTAATAACACTGTTAGGTCTTTGGCTGAACCTTCAAAACAGGCGTCCAAACCAATCAGTAATGACAGAGTGGCTACATTTATGCTTTATATACAGTCTGTGGTTACCATGCAGACTTCACTGGTTGGACTGGTCCTGTTGGCAGCCATTAAACTTTGGCTGATTCTTGACTGAACGACATGGATCCACCTCAAACTCTGGCTGAAAAATAAAGTGTTGATCTGATCACCAGAGTTATGTAACGACAGTGTTGACGTCATCCAGGTCCAGTGTTGGGGAGTAACGGAATACATGTACCGCCGTTACATATTTAAAATACAAAATATGAGTAACTGTATTCCGTTACAGTTACCGTTTAAAAAGGTGGTATTTAGAATACAGTTACTTTGTTGAAATAAATGGATTACACGGCGGTACTTCCCTGTTTCATATTGTGGCGGGTCAGGCCTGTTTGGGTTTTGTTTGACAGCTACGTTCTGTTGTTCCAGGCGGCAGCGTTACGGTTGCCATGGTTACAGGGTGACCTCTCCCTCTGCGTGTTTCTTGGGTGAGAGAGGCCTTTTTGTTGTTGTTGTGCTAAGCTAACAGGCAGAATGCTACAGGTATAGCTCTAAAGAATGTAGCATCATAGGCAGTGTAGTCCGTGCTGCAGGGAGAATGGACTGCCATACCCGTTATGTGTCTGTGAGCGAGGGAGGGAGAAAAAGGAAAAGTACGAGCTGTCATCGAGCAGAAACGGGAGCTGGAAGCATGTAAATATAATAATAACCACTGCAGCCAAGAAGAGAGCCTGACGAGCCCAGCTGTAAGTAAGCTATTAAGACTCGACTGTACACCGTGTTCGTGTTTTCCTCTGAAACAATAAGTTCTGTTGGAGCAGCCTTTCAACGCCTCTCTCTGTCTCTGCTAGCAAAGTTGACCCAGACAACAAAGTAAAGCTAGTTTTCAGCTACGAGCCGACACAGAACCCACCGTATTAGCCAGAGGTCCCTTTACTACGGTTCGGAGCCGCGGACCTTCAGTAACAGTAATAAATCACAGCAATAGTACATTCATGTAGTTGTAAACAGCATGATAATATATTAAGTAATCCAAAGTATTCAGAATACGTTACTCTCATTGAGTAACGTAACGGAATACATTACAGAATACATTTTGGGGCATGTAATCTGTAATCTGTAATGGAATACATTTTAAAAGTAACCTTCCCAACACTGTCCAGGTCACACAAATATCAGCATCACAGTTTAGGAGCTTCAAGTGTAAAGAGTTGTGTCTGCATAAACAATTTTAGTCAATATTTAAGCATGCAAATATTTTTTTAAAGACACAAGCCATCACAAATATTCCACGAGGGCTTTGTAGTCCTTCACACACTACAGACGGATACAGTTTAAAAATGAGGCACACAGTTTTCACAAAGTGTCCTCAACTTCTTTTAATGTCCTGGGAGTTGAGATCTGAAAGAAATGCAAACTGGTCCTCGCAGAAATGGAAATAAAAGGCCACACATATGCTTTGGTGAAATTCAATTTCATTAAATCCCCAACAGATTCTGTGACCCTTTGAACTCGAGTCGCTGCTATTCTCATCTCTGAAAGCAGCCGGCACATTTGTCATTTTCATCAGGACGTTAACTGTCAGCTGTCTGATCAGAGGAAACCACATCTCCAAGCACTCAAACCGACATCCTCCATGTACAAACCTTCAAACCCTTTATCAGCTAATTTCTTTCATTATCTTTTTTATGTGTTTTCTAATCAGAGGGATCAGCTGCTGCAGACATATTTGCTTTTCATTTGCTGAGTGTTTGCTCATAGTTTCTTCCCAGATGGCTGCAGCATGCTGAAGTCCTGTCCCAACACGCATCCTGCTCCTGACAAAAACCAGCAGCAATGCCAAACTCTCTACATGGCGCCAACTTTGATTCCCTTATTCCAGCTATTTTCTGCACCTCGCTGTCATTCTTTAGAGTTTTGATGAGAGTAACCCGGCGCTCCGCCCACCCTAAATCCCCACCGTGCTCACTAATTAACATTTTATGAAGTCTCCTTTAAGGTTTGAGGCCTGCGGCTTTAAGTCAGGGCATGTTTATGTCTTTACGGTGTGTGTAAGGCTTTGGATGCGGGTCAGAAGAGGACACTCTGTCAAATACATTTCATAATAAAATAACTTTTATTGTTCCATGCAGGCAGGACTTAATGCCCTTGAATGAAGATGGGACACATTATGTTTTGGTCATCGTCTTTGTATTGGCCCTGTTCCCTGAAATATTCCTTCTGCATTATAAAAACGAGGTTCCTCGTTAGCTGCACGCCACATGATGCAAATGACGGTCGTGATGTGCTTTTCACTCAACAAGCTTGTTCGTATTCGTTCAGTCTGCCTCTGTGTGTCATCAGAGGCCTCTCATCCCTCATTTCCTCTCGTCGTTTAACTGTCGTTTCTTCCATTGTTAAGACAAAATGTGCTTTAATGATCACTGCAGTGAAACGAGGCCGTCGCACATGCAAATGGATTGGATTTCTTTTTCTTTGAAGGAGCATGATGGAGATTAAAGATAAAGACTCATACAAAATCAGACTACAGAGAGCTTTGCACATCTTCCCACTTTGTGGTTTTACAAGCAGAAGCAGATCGTGAGGCCACAGAATGCAGATTTGATCTTTTCATTGGTTGTTTGTTATTTAACTGTAGCTCTAAGTGTGAGCTTGCAGAGGTTATACATGTCATGAGAGACTTGCAAACACTTGATCTCTTTTATATAAGAAAGGATTTAAAACAAAAAAGGTTTTTATCAATAATTTAGCTACAATAAAAAACTGAATATTCTTCTGTGGAATTGGGACACTCAGAAATTGCACTACAGAAGCTGACAGATGTTTGAGGGTTTCTTGTGCTTCCCACACAACTTTTTAATGACATGCAAATCTCCAGTTTGACTTGGCCAGTCTGTATCCGTCCATTTTCCTTTTTTTGTTTGTTTGAAGGTTTTTTGGGGATATTTTCTCATTGGTCCCCTTCAGCTCTCAGAGACATGGCTTCACTTTGTCTTCAAGCATTCTTGGACATGATGTGGCATGATGCAGAATCCAATTACTAATCACACTGTTCAAGCTGCCCCATCATTGAAGCAATGAGGCAACCCCAAACCACGGCTGTATCACTGTTATGGGATTTTACTGTATCGATTGATTTTCTTTTGCCTATTCCATCTGTGGTCTTTATTTTCTCCAGAACACATTATTTCAAAAGGCCTGGTGTTTGCCTGTGTGTTCTCTGAAAAATGTCAACTTTCTTTTTGGACAGCAGGAGCTTTTTTGTTGTTGCTCGCTTGATTCCAATGCATTTATGTGCAGGCACATTCGAACTGTAAATGCTCACAACAGTTATTTGCAGATGCTGTTGTAAAACACTGGGGTTCTTGAATATGTCTCTTTGCCTCAGACGGTGTGTTGCTGGAAGTGAGACTGTGTTAGCTTTATGGACAGAAGATGTAGGCATAGACAAGCGCTGAACATTTTCTGCTTTGGTGCCCTCAGGAGCTAATTACTGCTCTTCGCAGAAGCTGGAGTTCTTCTGGCTTCATCAGGCAGTGACCTCCACCTTGTACTGGATCAACTTACAGTCGAAAGAGAAGTAGCTGGGATGAGAATTAGCACTTCCAAGGCTGATACCATGGTTCTCACCCTGAAAAGGGAGTTCCCACTCCAGGTCGGGGAAGAGTCGCCATTGCGAATGGAGGCGTTTAACTATTTCAGTGAGGCGAGACATTGACAGAAAGATTGCAGCATGTTAATGGTGATGCAGAGGTTTTCTTGGTCTGCTGTGGCAAAGAGGGACCTGAGCATGAAAGTCAAGCTGTTGCTTTGCAAGTCAAGCTATGTCCCTACCTTCACCTGTGGCCACGAGCTCAGGAGAATTAGATTGTGGATACAAGAGACAGACAACAGGGTGTCCTGGGTGTCCCTTAGAAATGTGATAAGTGGCTTGGTCAGGTGCTCGGAGTAGAGCCACTAGTCCTCCAAATTGAAAGGAGTCAGTTAAGGTGGTTCGGACATTTGGTCAGGATGCCTAGAAAATTTCTAGGTGGTTTTTTGGCCATGTCCATCAAAGCTCTAGAGCAGGGGCGGGAAACTCCAGGCCTCAAGGCCCAGTGTCCTGCAGGTTTTAGATGTGTCCTTGATCCAACACAGCTGATTTAAATTGTTAACTGACCTCCTCATGTCTTGAAGTTCTCCAGAGGCCTGGTAATAAACGAATCATTTGACTCAGGTGTGTTAATCCAGGGTGATATCTAAAACCTGCAGGACACCGGCCTGGAGTTCCCCACCCCTGGTCCAGAGCCACATGGCTTTGACCTTGGTACGATGATACTACATACTCAAAAGTGAGCAAAACAGCAGAACCTTGATGTCAGAGCTTTAAATAAGATGGGTTCCACTAGGGCTGGGCGATATGGCCTAAAATCCATATCACGGTATAATTTGAGGCATGTGCCTCGCGGAGTAATCTGGGTCCAAAACTCCATCGACTTCAGGTCCCAAAGTCAAACGAACACTGCGGCAACACTGAGAGTTAAAAACTGTCTAAATTCTTTCATCTTTGATAAAATGATCAGTGTTGCTGCTCTACCAGGTGTAACAGTTAAGTTTAACATCCAGGCATCCATGAAAACAGGATTTATTACATTCAATGGAGTTAGAAGTTAGCAGGAAGTTAGCGGAAGTTAGCTCGCTAGCTTCCACCTAAACATGATATAGCATGTTCTGACTGAGAGATTTCTGAAACAATTCAAACGTAAAGCTCTGCTATCACTTCCAACATAAATGACGACAGAAAACTAAACAGCAGTGACGTTTGTAGGGTTACTGAAGTTGGACTAGCTGGTATATAATGATGTGCTACGTGATCGCTAGCAAAACAGCTATGTTAGCATAACATTAGCACAGTGAAGCTGGACAAAAGTTAACGTGAGGGTTTCTGACGGTCAGGGACAAATGCAATTGCATGGCAGGATGCTGTAAACGGACCAAACTTCAGTCAGGAGAACAACTGAGATTATCCATCCACAATACGAGGTTAGTCATTAATATACTGCAACAACATGGGAATAGAGCAGCTGCCAGAGAATTCAGCATTAATGAATCAATGTTAGGGAAGTGGAGGAAGCGCAGGTTTTGGCTTTCCCCATATTCCAAAAGTGCTTCATCTCTTTGCCATTACTGCCGCCAGCATAATTTGCAGATGATATTATTTGCAGCCACTGCAATGCTTTCAACCAAAACAGGCACCATCAACATGCGCTATCGTGGTAGAGCGGTATAGTCAAAATCTCTACTGTTGGCCAAATTTATATCGTTTCTACCTTATACGTTTATACCGTCCACCCCAGGTTCCACATTTCACTGCCTGATCTGGAACCCCTAATTAAATTAAAGGAGCACACTTTTTCTGTATTGGTGATCTGCTTACTGAAACTTCATCAGAGCTGTTATAATAATGTTGAAAGCTCTGATTGGCTGAGCTGTCAATTAAAACAACACTAGAGTTATGTAGGTGTTGAGCAAAGCTGCCAGCTGCAGTGACACCCCTGAGCTGTAGCTTCATCTATATGTGTCTTGTAATACTTTATATGGAAACTTTAGCGACTTACCTGTTGTTAAACTTTTTTAATTTGCTTTTTGCTCATTGCTGTTGTGACCCTGGGATACCCCGGTGCAGTATATCACTGCCTTCAGCCCACTCTGTATTTCTCTCTCTCTGCTGCTTTGTTTTTAATCTGACCCTCGGTATAATTGAGGTGAAACACTGGTGGGTACAATCAGAATTATTTTCCTTTTCTTTTGAAGGAAACAGATCAGTGATTCTAAATGTAAAAGTTCCAAAGCTCGGAGAGAATCAGATTCTGCGGCTGAATTTTTAAAGTGAGGGCAGGGGGGGATTTTTCTAGACCTCCGAGACGGCGAGAAGAAATGAGAAAGAGAGGACGTTTAGGCAGAGCCTGAGGGAGTGCGGTGATGTAATGAGCTTCTGTCCACTTTATAATTAAAAGTAGTGGAGTCCAATAACCCTTGTACAAACCCCCACGAGTGCGAGTGTGAATTAGATAGACCTACTGTTATCAGGGGTCACGATTTCAGGCTTCTCGTGAAGGCTCGGCTGTTTTGTTCTTTCGTTCTTTCTTCGCCTTTTTGCGACGTATACGTTCAGTTTGAAAAATATTCCATTTCCGAGGCCACACACGCTTCCTTAGTGTTGGATTATAACTATGCTAATATGAGCAACTGGGCAATTTATATGATTTAAAGTTTTGGAACATTTTCTGAAAGGCACATTTAATAAAGTAGTATGGAGGCACAAAGCTGCCAGTCTCCCAAAGTCAATGCAGGAAGTTAAAAAATAAATAAATTAGTGAAGGTAAATAAACAGGTTAATTCATTGGTATACAAATAAAAAATAATAATATTGCATTAGTAATCATACTTAATCATACTGATTAATATATATTTTGGCTGATTCCATCCTCCATAGAGACAGGAACTTATAGTCGGTTCACAGCTGTTTCTTTCCAGATGTTGTTTATGGTTTGCTTTCTGTCCCTCAGTACCGCTGATCCCAGCGAGGAACCTTCGTTTCTCTGAGGTGGATCACAGCTCTGCCCGGATCACATGGGACTCCGCCTCCAGGAAGGTTAAAGGGTACCGCATCATGTACGTCAAAACCAATGGAGTCCAGACCAATGAGGTGAGGGAACCCTGGAGGACACAGGTCAGCAGGCTAGCCCAAACGTGTCAGAGAGGAAGTAGTTACGTGTTCGGAAACTGTTGTTCCTCGATGAAGTTTAACAATTCCAGCAGAGCCTGATCATTGGTCCGGCATCTGTGCACATGACAAACAAACCGAGTCGCTTAGCAACAAATGTCATTGGGCTTTGGTCCTGTGTCTTCAGGTGGATGTTGGCCGTGTGACAGCCTGGCTGCTGAAAAACCTGACATCACTGACGGAGTACACTGTTGGTGTGTTTGCCGTCTATGACGAAGGACAAGCCGAGGTTGTGACAGACAGCTTCACCACAAGTAAGAAACTATAATCATTGTAAAAGGAGATTGTTATATTCACAAGTATTTCTGAAATGCTTTTAACCAGAATTGTTGGTGTTTGTTTAGAAACCGTCCCAGACCCAGTGGACCTGAGGAGCAGTGACATCTCCACGAACAGCTTCAGGGTGTCCTGGGCTCACCCGGCGTCTGATGTGGTGCTTTACCGACTCACCTGGACACCCACCGACGGAGAAGAGAGCAGTGAGGTGTTCATGTGTTTCTTATACGCTTATATGTGATTTTAAGCTTAGAAGATGAAAGAAAGTCACCTGGAAATCTTATGTAGGGATGCACCGGTATCGGGCCGATACTGTAAAATGTGTGTGTACTCATACTCGTGAAAGTTAACCGATACCATGAACCGATACTAACTTATTTCATTAGTCACAGGGTGGCTTGTCATTTCTATTGTAGTTTTTTAGATTGGCCACTAGGGGGACATCCCACGCTAAACAGGCACAGGGTTAGACGAGTGAGACTGGTGGCTCCAGATAAAAAAAGAGAAACTGGAGGCTGCTGTAGCTAGGCTAAACAAAATGTCAGCAGTGTGGAACAGCCAACTTTAACTCAGGTTTTGGAAAAGTGATGAAAAATGTCAAGAGAAAATCCACGGGCAGTTTAAATAACAGAGGCTCGACTCATTTTATCGCTCTGGATGACCAGCCAATGCCGGTCGTGGAAAACATAGGATTCTTCTCAGCATACTCGAGCTGCGATATGAAATTGGACACTCTGCAACAATTTAAAAGTTTATTTTATTCCAAACAGAAGTGTTTATTTATTATTGTGAAATCTCGGGACAGTGCCAATAGTTCAGTGATATTTTCTTAAATTACAATGTGGACACTCTGCAATAATTTAACAGAAGTGCTTATTTTTCACTTGAAATTTTTTTTGTGGTCATTTTTATTAAGATTTAATTTTTTATCGGCAGAGAATAAAATAAAACCTGTCTTCCAATTCATTGCATTTGTGTTTGTGTGTGTGGTAGAAGTATCGGTTTTTGTACTCTGTATCGGCAAGTACTCGGATCCAAGTATCGGTATCGTATCGGTTTGAAAAAATTGGTATCGTTGCATCCCTAATCTTATGATTTCTGAAGTGTCATCTCTCAGGATGGAAAACGCTCATTTTTTCAAGTAATTCAGTCCTTAATGACCATTAAAACTCTTTATAAAGTTTTAGACTGGTCAGTGCTTAAATTAAACACATGTTGGCAGTGTTTCGTGTGGCCAAATGGCAGTTTCTACTCTACAGAGGGAATATCCTTATATGATCATATCACACGAAGCTGACTGAACACAGAAGACTGAACCACCTTCTGTTCTCCTCAAAGGACGATGGAGAAATGGCTTCATCCAGGCAGTGGACAGACTGAGAGGCTGCACCAGTCTGACTGTCACAGAAATAAGATTATTTTTGCATCATCTCCATAAAAATACGGAGCTAGAAATGAGCAGATCCTTTGAAACACTAACGAGCACTAACGAACGAAGCTGCTCCTGCCAGCACAGTCAGGTTTAATAACTGTGTGCTGAGTTTGTCGCAGTCGTTGTTGACTGGCAGCGTCTTTAAACCTGATAAACACCAATCAAATGATTTCATTAAGATATGAGAAGACGTGAAAGCAGATAAAAGTCAACGTTGTCACTCAGTGAGTCTCTGAGAGATGATGTGGGCGTCGCCGGCCTTTGTGTGTCTTCTGATCTTTGTCTTAACTGATGGCGACTTTGCTTTTATGTACTCTGTAGAAAGAGGTTTCATCAGGAAACTCTTAGAGTGAAACATTTTTGAGCATCTTTTTCTGTCACCTGTCTGTTTCAGGTTTTGGTGAACGGGAATATCAACACGTACCTGATAAAGGGACTCAGCCCCTCGACAGAGTACGAAGTCCTCCTGGCCGCCGTTTACGGGAACGAGCTGGAGAGTGATGAGGTGATCCTCGTGGAGTCCACCGGTAAATTTATTGTTACAAAACCTCAGATTTCTTCACACTTTCATGTTTGTTGTGTTTATTAACGAGACTGTTTGTCTTCTTTCTGTTATTATCCTCTGATTTTATCCTGTGAACCACTCGGAGGAATCATCAAAGGATCCTTTAAACTTTCTGAATTAATGAATGAGTCGTATCAGTGACGTGTTTCTGCGTTTGATTTTCAGCTGAAAAAACAACCACCATCGCCACGACAACCACCACCGTAGCAGGTAATTAATCCTGGGATGAATTTGGATCCTTTTTTCTCTTCTCTCCATCGTCTGCGTTTCATCCTTCATCAACTCTGTCATCCTAAGACTTTCTTTCATTTCTCACTTCTTCTTTTCCACCAACGTGTTGCTGAGCTTTAATGTAGGAACAGTTCACTGGTACTGGTGTTACTGGTGAAAATGGGAAACACTGCCTGATGTTCAGTTCTCAGACTGGTTAAGAAAACGCACTGAGGCAGTGTTTGTGGTCCTGTGCTGATGAAGAACATGGGTGATAGATGCCTTTGAACTGTTGGTGTGTTTTTATCAGCTCTAACTTGCATGAAAAGAAGGATTTTCATCAATCAGCAGCCCTGTAAGTGCATGTGGAACTGCAGACTAACGAGGGCTCCTGGGAATTCTGTAGGCAACAGAAATCTTTCAGGATCTGTCGAATAATGACTCGGAATTTCAAACACAGTACGTGGGCCTGAAGATCATTTTTTTACTGTTGTGAAATTTTCCAGACTAAATAAGAAAAACCAAACTGTTATGGATGCAGTTTGGATCCAGTGCAGTTACTCAGTATCGATTATTTAGTCAGATTTACAGAGTAAAGCTGCAAATATGAGTAAATGTCTGGTTCCTTCTAGCCTGGCACAGGACAGAGAAACGCAAACCAGCCGAAGTCGTCTCAGTTTGGATTTCGGGAAACGTCACTAACCTGTTAACCCTTTAAAGCCGGTCGGAGCGGACACGCTCCATTTAACTTAACTATTTTTAAATCCTGGTAGCTCTGCAACCACGTGAGCTAGCGCAATAATTTTTTTTGCATATGAAACCGGAGGAGTTGTACTTACATCTTGTGCCATCAGCTTGTCCTCGGTCACAGTTTCCTTCCACATATAGCTTTGCAAAAACTGCATAAAAAGCACTTGCAGCAACAAAAACAATATTCCAGAAACACTTTTGCCGATCCGATCAGCTGTTCGTAACACTTCCTACGTCCATCAGCAAACTATCACATGTCCTCCATGACCTGCCCGAAACCAGAAGTGACGTCATTTTCACGGAAATGTAGTTTTTTTTTTTTTACCATCAGGGCCTCATGAGCCTATACTGGTGTTTTTAAAAGTTATCTTTGACTTCATGACTTTCTGTGTGGTTTCTGGGATGCTTAGGACTCATATTGCACTGCTGGAAATAGTTTATTTTGATGCACATGCTGCTTTTTTGCAAATTTGCATTATAATATTTATTTTCGTTTTTCCTGCAGTATATAAAAATTGGTGTATTTCAAAAATAAAACTATGAAGACACTTAAAATAAATTTCCTGTGGTGGGAAACTATTTTGTGCAACTTTTTTGTATTTACAGTTTTGAGGGATAAGCCTCTTAAATTTCTCTAACTAGAAATATATGTTAAAAAAACAAAAACGATTTTCAATTTTTCTGTAGTTTATTGCACTTTTTTGCAATTTATGTAATTACTATGCACTTAATGCAGACATATTATTAAAATCTGGACTATAATGGTTGTATTGATGTATATCAACTTGAAATGCTCCCAAAAATGGCTCCACAACATGTAAACATATAATATAAGCTCTGGCGGACTTGGTTCTATGGTCGGTCTTAAAGGGTTAATGACGTGATGAACAGATGTACAACAAATCTGGATGGAGAGCAGTTATTGTCTTTTAGAAATCAGAGAAATAAAGATAAAGATAATAATATTAGGACTCGTGTGATAACACTGTGGTTTGTGTTGAAATGGCATCATTGGGAAAAAGGTTTCGTGTAAGTGACGCTATAAATGAATAAATGCTGATATTATAAGATCAAAATTCTGAAACTGTAAATCAGATAAGAAGTTTGCTCCTCCTGTTTCACTGATAGCGTCTGCAAATCTGTTCCTATGTTATCAGAGGGAGGGC
Source organism: Neolamprologus brichardi (assembly GCF_056152115.1). Lineage (NCBI taxonomy): Eukaryota > Metazoa > Chordata > Actinopteri > Cichliformes > Cichlidae > Neolamprologus > Neolamprologus brichardi. The sequence goes on along the minus strand of NC_142124.1, from coordinate 2,618,198 downwards.
GCGTTGTTCCGATATGTTCTCCGAGGGAACGTTTCGATATTCCGAAGACACTGATGTGATATGAAAATCTGAGCAAATTAAATGCCAGAATGATGACATTTTGATACCATCACTTTCTGAGATAGGCTGTGACAGCTTCACGCTTCGCCGAGTTAATCTTTGAGTCACTGATCTGCAGAGTTTCTCTGTCCGACCCTTCAGCTCCTCGGTACGGGGTGAGAGGCATGAAGATCGATGAAGAAACCACGTTCAGCATGCGGGTGTCCTGGCAGCCCGTCGACCCCAGAAATGTTCGACATTATCGACTGAGCTACATCAGTGCGAGGGGAGACCGAGCAGCAGAGACGGTAAGACGGAGAGACACTTCATTTCATAATAATTACCTTCAGGTCTGATGCTTTTCATTCCCAGCATCAACACTCAGCAACACTATCTTAGCCTATAGGAGCCGCACATTAACAAAGTCAACAAACAATCAGCCCCGGCACACAAACACCACCTAAAAACAACAGGAAACTGACAGCGACGTGTTTCCCATCCTGATAAAGCCTTCCCCTCGCATTTAAAATAAATGAAAATGTGGCAGCCGTCACGACCACATCACCAATTTGCAGAAGTTTAATTTGCAGAACATTTCCAGCCGTAAACTTTACCAAGTCACGTTTGTGTGATTCCTTTGAATTTTATGCTCTGAAAGTCAAACTCCTACAAATTCATACAACAGAACAGACAAAAGAGCATCAGTCTTCACAGGAGGAGGGCGGGAGATTATTGATGAAGACGATGGCAGGCCCTCAGATTAGAAGTCCTCCTTGGAGAGAAAGTCAGTGCTACTGAAGTTGATGGCAGGCCTTCAGAGTCTAGTTAAGGGGAAGAGACGAGAGCAGGAAGAGGATAATGATGATGAAAACAGTGACAGACCTTCAAAGAGAGCGAGGTAGAGAGAGCCTGGCAGCTCCTGCAGTAATGAGCAGAGAGAGAAGGGTGGGTGAAGGCTTTTATAGAAAACAGCACTCGTGCAAAAATATGCCGTTATAAATCAATAACGGGTACAATCGTGACCCCGAGTGCCGGAAATGTCCACAGGGAGCCAAATATTACTTTTAATAACGAAATATGACGTGAAAGTTCGCTCACGGGTTCTGGCTCCGGGTCTCTACCTTAACCCCAGAAACTGTGACTTTTATTGCCAGAGCTTGCTTTCATGCCTACAGAGTGACTCATGCGACCCGTCAGGATGTCGGACCAACACTGAGCACAGGCGCAAAATCCCAGCTGGGCTTTTGTCCAGTTCAGCTTAAATGACAATTTAATTAAAGGGGGGAAAGGGCATTGATGCTTTCTGCACTCCTGCCACACAGGAAGGAGCTGGATGGTGCAAAAAAAGAAAAACCTCACAAGAGTGTGATTTTACCAACAACACGTGCATGTGGGAAACCTGATGTGGAATATTCCGGACAAAAGTGTTAGCGACGCCTGGAATCTGGGTGTGTGGGGAGGGGCTGTACTTTAAAGCAGCGGTCTCCAACCTTTTTTGTGCCACGGACCGGTTTATGCCCGACGATGGTCGTGTCCAAATCATGGGCTGCTTCCTCCTGAGGCCGAATTTGTAGACCGATTACGTCACAGCGACGCGCCGAAGGCTGTCCAAATTCGTAGACTCCTCCGAATGCCGACAAATGCGTCCTCCTTTTCCCTGAATTTGAAGGATGGGTCGGGTGTGTCCTTCGTGGCCCACCATATCCCAGAATTCATAGCGCGGCCCAGCCAAACTCCAGTTTCCAACAATGGCGGCCGCTACTAAGTTTTAAAATTACTCTTATTAATCTTTCTGGGTCACAAAATAAACTTTTAACATATTTTCAGGCGAGAAAGTAGCTGTGTGAACATCAAATAACTGCTCAGTTTATCAAGATATCGCATATTTGCAAAAGTGCTTCGACGTTTTCGGAGACGTCTGTTACCCACCAGCTCGATAGCAAGCCGGGAGCTCGAGGGTCACTGATGCGGCCGAGAACGGCACAACTCCCGGCACATCATTTTCAGATCACCGCGGACTTTCGCTGCTCGGGTTAAACGTAATATATAAGTCACTTAGACAACCTAAAAAGGTTATTGTTGGGCTTTTTTTAGTGTTTTGTTTGTTCGTGAGTAAATCGGTTTGGCTGAGATTAAAGTTATTAGATTAGATAAAATACTAAATACTTATACTTTTTTATACTTTAAATATACTTTGAATAAACGTCAAACAGAAAACTGATTAAACAGAAGTGTGAGACGGTCGAGAGTTTACGCCAGTGTCCTGTTATATTTTAGACAGCAAAGAGCAGACGGCTGAGTTTATTAAACTCCACCGAGACAGCGGTGACGCTAATCAGAAGGCTAGACCGTCCAATTTCACGGCCGTTTACTTCCGGCATACCCGACCTTCTGAGGACCCGGCCCACGTAGACCGCGAAGGCCGGGTCCTCAGGAGGATGCAGCCCATGAATTTGGACACGACCAATATTTTCATGGACCGGCCTTTAAGGTGTTGCGGATAAATACAACAAAATAAAACTAGTACCGGTACCGAAAAAAAGAAGATTTATTCATAACACACGTGAAAAGACCCAGGAAAACTGAGTTAATGATAAAAACGATAACAAAATAACGCTGAAAACCAATAAAAACCCTTAAAACTATACATTTCACACCTGAGCCTCAACTCTCGCGGCCCGGTACCAAACGACTCACAGACCGGTCCGAGGCCCGGGGGTTGGGGACCGCTGCTTTAAAAGATAGTTGTCCTCAGTAATCAGGGTCAAACTTCACCTGCTCAACTGTTCGAGACGTCTGTCTGGTTCTCGGTGATGAGGAGAGTTTTGACTAAAAGTCCCCGTGAGGAGGCAGACGTGTTTACAGTGTGATTAGTTTTCATGATAAAAGCTGCTTCGAATCCTAATTAAAGACAAACTCCCAGATTTCCTGTCTTTAAACTCTGCTCACACGCATCACAAAGACATTTATCCTGTAATAATTGTCTCTTTGGTGTTAATAAATGTAGCGCATGGCTTCCGAGCTTCTTTGTAATCCTAAGTGGTCGGGTGTTCCCTTTGCCAGGTTAACGCGTGTCAAATATCTCCAGAACCGTCTCATCTTCCTGTGACGTTTGACTTCACCGGTGTGTGTTGTTGTGTGCCGGTTGTGCTGCCACCGCACCAGAGGCCCACTCTGGACACAGGTCCCGCTTCAGCCTTTTCATCCTGACAATAAAGAGCCACCAGCTGCTCGCACCGGCGGCTTGTTAAATGAGATCTCTTATCAAAGCGCGAACAGCTGTGGCCTCTGTTTGGCAATCCGGTCAGGTTATGAATCACCAAGTGCTGCGCTCGATAGCTACTATTTAGATGTGTATCTGCTGCGGGGGGAGAAAAACACCTGCTTTGTTCAAAGTTTCACTCTGTGGCTCTCGGCTGCCAAAGCAGGGCAAGGCGCCACCGAAGGAGCGCGTCTCATTTACATGTTATTGATATGTGGCTCGTCCCACTTCATCTTCACCGGTGGAATCGTGTCCTAAAGCGCTAACGTGTAGTAAGCATGTTAGATCTGCAGCTGCAACAAATCATATTATATGTAATTAAACTGTGGATATTAGTCACAAAGTGGTTTTCTAACACGATTACAGAACGCTCTGCATCGCAGGAACACGCAGCAAAGAAAAGCCAAAAATCAGACTTCCTTGGCCTTTTTGCAACTTTTGAATTATTTATATTATTTAATTATCGAGTGTTTATGTCCTGTTCTGACTGCCGTTCTTCTCTGGCTGATAGAAATATCTGCATTTCCATTGTTATTGTCAAATTTTGACCTCCTGGGCAGAAGCATGAAGCCAGCACAGAGGTATTAAGAAGCCAGCTGTCCTTCAGACTGACTCCACAAGTCAGTCTGTCCCCGGTGCCTCCTACATCAAAATGCCCAATTTCCTGACACGGGGAACTGTAGGCAATCAGAGCTCGCCTCCTCTGACTGAAGCCACTGAGTCTGTTGGTGCCTTATGAAGCTTTTTTCACCTGACAAACACTCTGCTGTAGATACAGACATCAGTGAGTGAAATGCTAGCGTGTTATTAGCTGTAATTAGCAGGTATGATTGTGTTTGTCCGTACTTTTTGGGTTACAACTTCTAAGGTTGTAACCTGGTCTGGTTCTTTCTTGCTAGACTTGTACTAGAAAATTAATGCACGAATAAATGAAACATTTCTCAGCGCTTAGGTCTCTACAAGCTTATAAATCTAGAAGTTAATGGTTCGTTTCATTCAGACGGCTGTGTCACTGCAGTACCAGATGATGGTGTCTACACCGTAGCCATGGCGTGACTCAACTCTGAAGCCATCTGTCCACAGGCAGCTGCGATGCTCAACTCATTGAAGCTCCATTATTTCCCTGTGCCGCTTCATTCAGCGTCCAATAAACCAAAGCTGCCGGGCATCAAGAGCAATTCCACCGTGTGCAGGGTTCTGGCTCTCGCTGCTCGGGAGCAGATTCTTGTTCCAGGAGGTTAAAAACTGGGGATTAAAAAGTTTAAGGGATCTTTTTCTTAAAAAAAACTGTAACTGTCTGTGTGTGACACTCACAGCTATTAGAAAATAATCAATAAATACAGTGTTTTGCAGTAAAGCTTTAATTTCTGATCTTTGAGCCATGTCTCAATTGCCGGTTTTAGCTAATGGAAGCCATTTAGGTTTAAACACCATAAGTGTGGTTTCATGAGGGAGAAATCCAAACCCATTTCTTTTTAACTGTGATCTTTGGCATCATTCAGCAGAAATCTGTGTCCCCTAACTGCTCATTTAGTGTGTCTGATCCACTTCCAGTTCTCTATTTATTTGTTTTTTGTTAATGTTAGGTCTGTTTCTGATATTTAACAGTAAGTGTCTTTATATATATATATATATATATTCTCCAAAGTCATTACATTTAGCTTCACAAACCTCCAGGATTTGTGCCTCCAGCAGCTACCAGCTGTCAAAAATGTCCAGTAATAAACTGAAGGCTTCTTATGACTTGACCTGAGCTTAAAGTCCTCATCTAAGATTAAAGGTGTTTCTTCTGTAACATCGTCAGTGATGTCGACCACTACTGCAAAGCTAGGCATGTTAACGCCAGAGTTTATGAAGATTTCTCCCCAAGTGGCCACTAAAGGAACTGCAGGTACGGATAGTTTCTTCTCAGCTTCAGTTTTCAGCCCCCGGAGGTTCCCGCTTGGGACGCGTTCCCACATGGATCTAGGGCTTGGCGATTATTTGAGTGATTAAATGATTTAAACAAGACTACTGACAGTTCAACATTATTCATTAGTTTTGTCACACTGACTGGCTGTGGTGTGTTTATGTATTTATTAGGGGTGCAACAAGTTCGATACAGTGCTTTCGATTCTGTACGCATATGTATCGAACAATACAACATTTTTAATTTATTTTATCCACTTTTCTTCTGATGATGCTGTCTGTGTTGAGCGCTCAGTGGATCTGCGTTCGACTACTCAGCCTAGGCTGCACTGTCGAGCGCAGATCCACTGAGCACAGCGCAAGCTAGCAAAACAGAAGCTAAGCTCGATGCAACATGGCAAATTGAACCTCCCCCACCCTCATTCAGATCTGGCGTTTGGAACTATTTTGGTCTTCATGTGAAGTATGACCCTGAAGGTAAGCGTGTCATGGACTAAAGTAAAACAGTATGTCGGATGTGCCACGCAATGGTCAATTGGTGGGAACTAGTGCGTTAGCACAGTTAGCTTGTTAACGTATTGACGGCTGGGCGATCCACAGATATTTACCGCGTTATGGCGTTAATTTCATTTTAACAAGATTAACGCTGACAGCACTAGTGGGAACACAACAAATATGACTGCACATTTACTCCGACATCATCCTAGTGCAAAGACAAGTGGAAGCAGACAAAAACAACAAGCAGCATGCTACAAACTTTACCCGAGTCATTTAGACAGCCGTTAGCACATGATTCTCCTTATGGGGACCTGATATGTTTAATATGCTGCTGAGAATATAGCCCAGAAGAAGCGTATAGTATAGCTTTTATTTTGGAAAGAGACATTTCTCTGTAATATGTGGGAACTAGTGCGTTAACGTGTTGACGCTGTCCAGCCCCACGCACGGGCGATCGCTATAACTCGTTAACGGAGATTTGCCGCGTTATGGCGTTAATGTTATTTTAACGAGATTAACGCTGACAGCACTAGTGGGAACACAACGAATATGAACTGTGACACCAAAGTATCGAACAGAACCGTGAATTTTGTGTATCTTGCACTCCTAGTATTTATGTATTTATATTTCGGTTTTAGATCAACAATTGTTCTGTAATCTTAATATTGACCAAAATATTCTTCGTAGTAGTCTTTCTGATTTTTCCTGTTGTTCTGGTCTGAAGTCTTGTTTCTGCTTTGGCGTTTTGTCTGTACAGCTCTTCTTGTGTCATCGCACTCTGACTCTGTCAGCTGTGTTTGACTGTCTACCCTGCAGTTTACCTTTAAGCCTCGTTGTTCCAGCGCAGGTGGATCAAACTTAATATTCCAGACCTGCGTGGAGCCTCTGTCAAAACAAGATTGTGTTTCTGGATCACATAAATACTTTATGAGACCACGTTTGCATTTACAAAGAGGTTGGAGTAAAAAAGGGAGTGCAGCTGGAGGTGGTTCATTCCAACTGTGTGACACTGTGACAGTTTAGAGACTTGCTGCCTTTTTCATCAGGCTGGGCTGAAATTGATTTGTTAAGGCCCACAGTGCTGCTCTGACTGACACGTATAAGAATTTCTTTCTGTTTTTTTTTTTTAGAAAGTGGAAGTTTTGCGAATGGAGTCGGGCCAGACTCTACATGCTCAGAATGCAAACTGGCCCAGCAGACACACAGCAGAGCGAGAGCTCAACCTTTAAAGATTTCTCCTACGCACAATACAACAATAGCTCTGGTTACCTGGAGCGAAATGAGCTCTGTGTTCAATCATATGTAAAATACAAACATTTCCCTTCACAGAGCCACTCAGAGCATTCACAGCATGCAGATCAACTAACAGACGAGTGTTTCTTAACTGTATCATAAGGCTCGGCTGATATAATATGTTCAGTTTACTGAGAGAAGATTTGGCTTCTTTCTAACCAATAGAATGTGAGGAGCCACTTGAATTTGTCAAGATTTTCTTTTATTATGTTGCCACAACCAGACGACATCATCCTTTTCAGTTTGCTCCAATTGGATTTTGTTGGAAAATACTGTCATCTTACATAAAATATATATATGTGTATCATAGAGTTTAATAACAGAAGGGGGAAGAGTGTGGAAGAGAAGGTGATGCTTTAAGATGAGCGGAGGGGAAATGAGCCAGAGCTTCTGGAGAATAAAAACAAAGAGAGCTCCACTGGGTTTCGGATTCAAAGAACAAAAACAAAAATAAATAATATAAGTCACCATATAAGTATAATTTATGAACAGCAGATGTGGGGAGACAAACAACAGCAGAGAAATCGAGAGAAGCAGAGATGAGGAGAGAGGAAAGATGTCCACGGGGTAAAGAAGGAGATTAGATTGTCTTCAGTGTGAGATCATCGGTTTTAATAAAAGACTCGGCTCGCCCACAGGTGAGGAGGACACCTGGACACAATTAACCTCTGCAGCACTTTGAAGCCTCACAGTCCACTGCAGCCACTCTCCCCACTTCACCTCTATTAAAGAGGCTAATACTATTTTTTTGCTAGCTCGCGCTTTAGAAATCTTAATTCTCTTTGTTAACTCATTTTTAAATCCGCCCTTGTTAGACTCTAAATCCACGGCTCAGAGGAAGCCGACACACGAGACAGGAGCTCAAAGAATGGAAAATAAAAAATGAGAATAAAATATTAACAATAAAAAAAACAAGTATTTGGAACACAAAGCACAAAAAAGGAGACGAGTCAGAAAGACCAACAAAGCCACCAGTGAGCTGTTGGACTGAAGATCAAGCGAAAAAGAAACAAAAAATGGTTTGATTTGAATTAAAAAAACAAACGAATTTGATTTAATTTTAAACACATATGACCTGCTAATTAGGGCTGGGTATTGTCGCTGATTTCTAGAATCGATTCTATTCCGATTCACAAGGTCCTGAATCGATTCAATTCGATTTGAATCTGGGAAATTTTGCCACAGACAGTCAGAAATATTATAATTCAGATCAGTACATTTACATATTTTTGTATCTATTAAAAGGAAGCTGACACTTTCCAGACTTTATCAAAGGTGTGAGCATCACAGCAGAGAAGATAAAACAGAAAAACATGAAGGTGGTTTTCCTTGCCTGGGATTTTATACAAATATTCTGCAGTAGATCAGAAACAAAAGAAAACCATTAATCAACTTATGAACATCACCTCTGAAGTTACAGCGGTTTTATTAGAGACACGGCTGAGCGTTTTGCTTTTTGTATAATTTTAAAAAGTTTAAATTTGTTCAGTGTTGAACGGCAGAAATGAGGTTTTCTTTTCAGAAGTAAGTAAAAGAAAAAAAAAAAACGTCGGCCGACAGCCTGTAAATAATGGTAGACTTGTGCGTAACAAGCAAGCGAATAATGAAGAAAACAGATTTCAGGGATAGACGGGAAACTGTTCTTGAAGTACCATCAGAAAAAGAGAGAGAGAGAGAGCTGTGCATGAAGTGTGATTTTATTGTGGTCGAAGCAAAACAGCAAAAGTCAGAGTGAATCCATGACGATGTTTATGTGAAGCGTAGTTTGGATCTTCTTTTGCTGCTGGTTCGGTCAATATTGTTTGGAGAGACATCAAACTAACAGCTTTAGAATCGGCTCATAAAGGGCGTGAACACAAAGCTCGACCCGCCGACAGATCAGAATCAGCGAGCTGTCGGCTTTCAGCCCCGACCGTGTCCGTGCCGTCGGGTGAGAAAGGCGACATCTCACTGATTCTGATCCGCGGGTCGAGCTTTGTGTTCACGTCTTTGTGCAGAAGCCGTGTTCCTGCTCTCATTTACTGTTTTAAATGTTTGGTGGTTGTCAACATTTTGTGACGTTTCACCTGAGATTCTGGAATTTTGGGCAAAATACATTTATATAAAAAAAAATCGATTCAGGATTTTAATGAATCGATATCACGTTATCCAAGCCAGAATCGATTTTAATCGATGAATCGATTATTAAAACCCAGCCCTACTGCTAATGTAAACACAGTCAAGTTCTAATGAAATTAGTCAATTACAGTTAAAAAGTCTCTCATGGAAACTTGTGTCAGTCACAAAACCTACAATCATTTTAAGCATTTCCTTATAGCACTTTATCACTTATTATCATTTGACCTTCAGATCAGACTTTGAAGGAGAGGTCAGAGGTCAAATGTGACATGATCATTTAAATCTATATGGTACTTCCTAAATGTTGACAATAAACACAACATGTTATGTCAGTTTTCGACCAATAAATCTTCAGGTTGACCTTGATGACCTCAGTGGGCGAAGATGAATTGTTAACATGGCTCCTCGACGTCCCTGCAGCGTTTTATCAGAATTCGTTCAAAAGTTTTGAGAGTGCGTTTAAAGACTGGATGCAAATACAGAAATGCTACCACAAACATCAACAAACAGGGAAGAATGCAGAATGCTTGAAGACATTCTCAGTCGCAGTCCGTCACCTCGATCATGCTGTGAAGGAAGAGGGAGGGTAACGAGAACGATCAAAGAAACAATCATTTAGACGTAAATGTATCTCTGCACGTGGACACGAATTATAATCACATCACTGAAGACGTGCACACGTTTTTTGGGTTTGCAGAAACATCATTTTCTATTTTTTTAAAGCAAACTCGAGGTCCTGTTAAATCGAGAGACCTCAGCAGTCACGTTATCCTGCTGTTACATCTGATCTACATGAAGTGATCCTGCAGTGAGCGTATGTGCTGCAACATGATTAAGAAGCAGCTAGAAAAATCCACACGTCTAACATTACAAAGCAAAACTGGACGATGAGCTGTGGAAACTATGGAGATTAGAAAGAAGAAAACGCCCGAGTGCAGTTTCTCTGTTTGACTGGCAGCTGAACTTTGGGAGGTGAAATGTCACATCAGTGCAGAGAGACCGAGGATGGGGAAATGTCTGAATGTTAAAGTCAAACTTTCAAAGCTGTCCTGACTCTGGTATTTCTGTGCTTGCAGAGAACAGTGCCCACTGGTCAGAACAGCCTGGTTCTGCAGCCTCTGCTGTCAGACACAGAGTACAAAGTCTCCATCACTCCTGTTTACCCCGAGGGAGACGGACCGGCAGCCGCCGCGACGGGACGGACGCGTGAGTCATATTGATGCTGAGTTCGCTTGACTTTTGTTTCTTTCACTTTCTTTTCTTCACGCTCTGCTCTTTTGAAGTTGTCTGCAGTATCGTGTTTTATCATTAACCTGTGATCAGGACCTCAGAGCAGAGCTGAAGTTCCACTTGACAATTTATCTGCTGTCAAACACAAGCACACAAATTAGAGCAGGAAACAGCGATACAAGAAGAAACAGACTTTTTTGATTCTGTAAATGATGGATATACAACATGATGACACAAGCAGGCCCTCAAAGCCTGCTTGTGCATCTCTGCGCTGTTTACAGGATGGATGGTTTTGTCTACAGGAAGTCCTGCTGTAACGTTTGAGTCTGGAGAACAAATCCCAGCACATGCTCCTCTCCTCAGCCCGGCTCTGATGAGGTTTCTTCCTTCCCACTGTCACCGAGTGCTTGCTCACAGGGAATTGTTTGATTGTTGGTGTTTTCTCTGCACTGTTGCAGGTCTTTACTGTACAATATGAAGCACCATGTGGTGACTGCTGTTGTGATTTGTTGATAGATGAGTTTATTTAAGACTGTTAGAATTGGTTGTTATCATCACTGTCAGTTTGAGACACAGACTTTTGAAGGACAGCAGCAAGTGGTCAGACGTGAATAATAACCACACTGGAAAAGACCCAGAGGTGCACAAATATGTAACCTAGAGGAGACCTTTATATCATTTAACTCTGAGTGTTCAGTCAGAGTCAAAAAGAGCTATATCATTATTATTAGAACCAGTCCATTTACCATTTTATTGTTTCTTTTTTATGCTTATTTATTCATTCAGCAAGTTATTTTTATCTGATCTTCTAAGCCAGTTGTGCTCACATTTGTTCAGCTTCTTGTGTCTAAAAATACTGGCATAGTGTAGAAAAAGAAGAAACACATGGAGGAAAAACTTGATGTTGTCCTCCCAGCTGACTGTAGGAGTAGTTGGTTTGTTATAGTTGGACAAATAAGCTCAGCTGGGATTTAAAAGTAGAGCTGAGAAGCTGCTGTGGATCAGAGTGGCACACTCGTGACCCTCCGACACACTCTGGCATCTTTGCGCTCTCATCTCCGGCACAGTCCTGCTGCTGTGGACAGACTGAAGTATTATTGGATTTGTGCTGGGAAAATGTTGTCATGAGGCTAAAATGACAGGACAGACAGGAAGAAGGATGAAAGTGAACTCGGTGCTTGTTTTTCACGATGATCCCTGTTGATCTGATAGAGTTTATTTCTACATTCAGTAGCAGTTTTCAGGATTCCTCTTTCACCCTGTTTATTTATCGTTAGTATTCCTTTTTGTCCTCTTTGAAAAGTGGAAACATCTCAAGCGAAAACAAACAGAGAAATGCCCTCAAATTCTGTGGATGTTATGTTGTGAGTATGACAGTGGCATGATTTGAATATTAACCCTTTAAAGCCGGTCAGAGCAGCACGCTCTGTTTTGCGCAACTATTTTTAAATCCCGGTAGCTCTGCAACCACGTAAGCTAGCGCAATAATTTTTTTTGCATATGAAACCGGAGGAGTTGTACTTACATCTTATGCCATCAGCTTGTCCTCGGTCACAGTTTCCTTCCACATATAGCTTTGCAAAAACTGCATAAAAAGCACTTGCAGCAACAAAAACATAATATTCCAGAAACACGCTTTGCTGATCAGATCAGCTGTTTGTAACACTTCCTACGTTGGAATAGACATCGCCACGAACGATCGCATGTCCGCCATGACCTGCCCAAAACCGGAAGTGACGTCATTTTCGCGGAAATTTAGTTTTTTTTTACCATCAGGGCCTCATGAGCCTATACTGGTGTTTTTAAAAGTTATGTTTGACTTCATGACTTTCTGTGTGGTTTCTGGGATGCTTAGGACTCATATTGCACTGCTGGAAATAGTTTATTTTGATGCATATGCTGCTTTTTTGCAAATTTGCATTATAATATTTATTTTCGTTTTTCCTGCAGTATATAAAAATTGGTGTATTTCAGAAATAAAACTATGAAGACACTCAAAATAAATTTCCTGTGGTGGGAAACTATTTTGTGCAACTTTTTTGTATTTACAGTTTTGAGGGATAAGCCTCTTAAATTTCTCTAACTAGAAATATATGTTAAAAAAACAAAAACGATTTTCAATTTTTTTGTAGTTTATTGCACTTTTTTGCAATTTATGTAATCACTATGCACTTAATGCAGACATATTATTAAAATTTGGGCTGTAATGGTTGTATTGATGTATAGCAACTTGAAATGCTCTCAAAAATGGCTCCACAGCATGTAAACATATAATATAAGCTCTGATGGACTTGGTTCTATGGTAGGTCTTAAAGGGTTAAATGATTAAATATGTGAACCTAAAGTGAGTCCAGAGTAAGGATAACAAAGCATGTGTTCGACTAGCCTGCGTTATCCTGACTTTAAAGTTTCTTTGCCACCACAGATTAAAAAGATGAGCTCTGCAGAAGACAGTCTGTCCTCACTGTGCCATCAAGTTTTGTTGTTTTAGGACCTGGTTTCATTTTTAGTTTCTATTTCTTTTTGTTGGTTTTGTTTACATTTATCATGGTTTGGATAAAGATACATAATTTGAAGAATAGTCAGTAGTTGGGGTACGATGCCGTCTTTGGTGATGTATGAGCAGCTCTCAGGATTATGTTGCTTCCTTCAAGTCGTGTTGTTGCTGCTCCTGGATCTCCAGTGTGGTGAATGTTGACCTCGTGCTCCAGTCTCTATTTACCTCGGTCCCAACTCCCCAGTTTAATAACACTTTTCACTGTGGGCCAGCAGAGCTGTTGCACACTTCAACAATGGCCAGGCTTTAAAAAATAAACGGCTCAGTGGTTTAAATCAAACAGAAAACAAAGGACATAAAATGTGTTGTCCTATACACCTGCTGTCTATGTTATAATATTACACTAAGTTTCAGTATATAATGATTTAATTATGCCAACAGATAACTCATTGAAGCCATATGTATTCATAAAGTCATAAATCTTGCGTCTCTTTTAACAAGCGATCAGTTCAGCATAATTCAAACCAAGTACATGAAGCAAAGTTTGGATCTGAAAGGCCAAAAACATTCTGGGAGGTAAAAAATCCTCCAATCCTGGAGGTGTTGGGGGTCAGCGAGCTCCAGCAGACAGGCCAGGACAAAGCAGCGCTGTGGTCTGCAATTAAAAGATAGTGGAAATGTCATGTTCACAACCACAAGGGTGCAAAAAAGTGAGCATTTTCAGGATCAAGCGTGGAAACGACTTCGCTGATTTGGAAAAGTTTGCTAATGGGACCCATAACGAGGTGCTGGCGTCTCGGGTGTTTGCGCCTCCTGAGAGGAGAATCTGTTGTGGGTGAGTTGAGGATGAAAGATGCATTTCTGCCCACAGTGGCTGTCACTTCCTTAAAGTCTCATTACTGTGAAACAAACACAACAATTTAAGCCGAGCAGCAAAGTGTTCGCCATTCATCTTGTTCAGGACGCTCGAGAAAATGTTGCAGGAAGGTGAACGATCGAGGGGGCGTCTTTCTTTCTGCCAACACGGGGGAAAAAGTTTAAATCACTGCTCAAGATAAAACGTTGATTGACTTGATGAAATATGTAACAAGATAGAAAAGTCAGTGCTAGATTCAAAATACTGGAGCCGAACCTTTATTAGGTGTGCGCTTCCAGTTATACTTTGCCTTCATTAACAAGTATTTAGGTGAAAAATAGGAACATTTACTTTCTCCCCAACCCAACCCCGAACATCTCTGCAGCTCATTACACCTGAGACAGTTTCCCAGGAAGGAAAAGAGACGGCAGCCGCTCAGTGCTCAGCATCCATTTCCTTTACTGTGGAGCTGCAGACAGAAATATGCGGGAAGCATCTTTTCCTCTTTGGTTAAATGTGACAGAGCGCCGCTGCGAGTGCAGCAGAGGCTAATGATCTTCTCTGCTGCCGAGTGCATTACAGAACAAACACTCCACTTTTAGCGTGGAGGAAACTCTAAATTCAAGTCGTTCATCTTTCCGCTCCGTCCCATCACGTCTCCCCCGTGCGACGCGTTACACACATTAGCAGACGCTAACGACGTTCTCCGCTTTTTAAGCGACGAGCCTGCGACACCCGCTGATGATGAATGGCTCCTGTTAGGTAGTGAGGGATGAGATGATCACCTGGGGAAGGATGACGAGAGAGAGGAGGGGGGATGATTGCGTTTTTTAAGGTGGAGATAGATGATGTGACAAACGGCGCCCGTGTAATCTTGGGATTTGAACCTATGAGGGATGGAGCGAACGGCGAGGGAGGCATGACGGGGAATGCAGAGAGGATGATTGGGTTTTTAGCCCCAAACTGAAGATGGATAATGTGACAGACGAGGCAGATTAAGCTGTGTTTGATCCACTGAAGGATGGGCCGATCAGTGAGGGAGACGTGGGGGGTGATACAGAGAGGGCGGCGGGAAACAAATATGATGTGATAGAAAAGTCACTACCAACTTGATGGCAAAGAGATTTAAGAGCGAGAATTAGAAGATAATTGACTTTCATCGCCTCGGTGTGGAATTTATTGTGACGAGGAATGAATTTAAGAGACAGGAGGGTGTTTTTAATTTGGGCAATTTGGATTTTGAAGCAGCTTTGAATCTGTAAGAAGCACTAAAGAGAAAAGATTGTAAAGCAGCATAATTACAGTCATTTTATTTGGAAAAATACCTTCAAGCAAGAAGAGTCCTGCTTATCTTTTCAAACGAGGATGTTTCAGGTGTTCTCATTAACAGAACATCACACAGTGTTTTGTCAGAAGCCGCTGACATCACAGAGAAGCGGACATGTTTACTGTGGCGGCGAAGCGGCGGTCTAAGCATTCGCAGCCTGTTAAACATCAACACTGGATGCACTGACTGAGCCTGCCACAGCAGCTTAGCTGATTTCAAACACAGCCACAGTGTGTTTGTCAGCTGATGAGTCAAGTTGGTGATTCCAGCATGATTCATTTTTTCTGTAACATCATTTAGTCACCAGTTGATGACCAATCAGATAGAGCCGCGCTTTTAAAGATGACACCTTCAAAGCATCAAAAGATCATTTTGAACCAGTGCTCGACCCTCGGTGCTTGTTATCCTTCCTGTTGGCTCGCGTGGCTGCTGGAGAAAAAGAAGCAGACAGTTACTCATGTAGCATCGTGGACGAGTGGTTTCTCCGCTGCAGCCCACAGTCTGCATCAGAGTTTTTCTCTCCTCAAAGACGTTAAGTCAGCGGCTCGTGACGCTGTTAGAGCCGTCTGTAAACATCTGGGTAGTTCAAGTAAACATGCATTTAAATTTGAAAAAATAGCAACACTCAAGCAAAAATAGATGTTTTTTAGGGCTTTAATGTTTCGATTTACTTTAGGTTTATCCCCGTGTAGCAGCCTGGAAACGTCTGGGAACCGAGGAGAGAAGTTTCTGGAGAGGAATGTTGTCCCATTCTGGGGCGATCATGGCTGAAGAGTTGGGAGTTCGTCTTGTAATCAGAAGGTTGCCGGTTCGAGCCCCAGCTCGGACAGTCTCGTCGTTGTGTCCTTGGGCAAGACACTTCACCCGTTGCCTACTGGTGGTGGTCAGAGGGCCCAGTGGCACCAGTGTCCGGCAGCCTCTCCTCTGTCAGTGCGCCCCAGGGTGGCTGTGGCTACAATGTAGCTGCCATCACCAGTGTGTGAATGTGTGGATGACTGCATGTGTAAAGTGCTTTGGGGTCCTAGTAAAGCGCTATATAAATACAGGCCATTTACCATTGTTGGCTGATAGAAAATTCTAGTTCTTCAACGTTTTAGAGTTGTCTTTATAAAAGTTTTTGATTGATGCTCGAAATGTTTCAGTTGGGTATTGGCTTGCTGAGAAATGCAAAGTCTCCCCTGGATGTTGCTCTAAAACCCGAGCGCGCCTTTCAGCACTGATGGTGCTTTTCCAGATGTTCCAGCTGCCACTTCCATAGACACCCATGCGTTCCTTTGCCATCAACCATGCAAACTTCAGAACAGAAATAAAGAACTTTCCACTTTGTCTCAGTCCAAAAAGAAGAAGGTCGTGTTTCTGGGTCGTGTTTCCATGCGGCTTCTTTATGTGACCGAGCTTTAACCTGCAGTGATGCCGTGGTTTCCATGACAGCATCATGCCTGTTTTTAAAGGAGCCCCAACGTCACGTAGTCTGATTTTTGGTCTGTTTCCTGCACACAGAGATTCCTTCTTATTCCAAAAATCAGTTGTTTTTGAGATCTTCTGCTGCCATCTGACTAATATTTAAAAATATTGTTGATTTCTGAGTTCTGTGTTGGAGGCTGAATCAAATATAGATTTATGAGATTTACACATGATTGCATTCTGCTTTTGCTGACTTCTTTCCAGTTTTTTCACAATTGGGTTTGTAATTAGATCATTTTCCTTGTTTTCTAACCGAGACTCAAGAATAACATTTTGCTGCTCAATTAAATTGTTGGCTGTTGTCTTGGAAGACTTAATGCTCTGCTGTGTAAAAATGCTTTAATTTCCCACAGGAACTAAAAAAGTGGGCAGCAGCTCGGGGACTCGATGTCATCTCAACAACTGTTAGATGATAGATGCACAGAGCACAATGTACGCAGTACGAGGTCTGCATGCAGAATTAGTACCCCAGATCCTCAGCACCCAAAAAAGCATTTTTTTACTCTGAAAGTTTCATTAAACCTCCAGATTCTCATTACCCTCAGGCCTGAAGGGCGAAGACACAGTGGGAGGAAATGCAGACGGAGTTCAGAGGATGATGGTAATTTTCTCAGGACCAGGAAGGGCACAGTGAAAATAGATAATACGACCGAAGAGGCGGGTATAACAGAGGGATTTGAACACATGAGGGTGCAGCAGACACCGGGGGTGTGGGGGGAGCACGGCTCTGTTGCAGAGAGCATGATTAGCTTTTTAATGGTGATCGGCCGGGAAGGTGAAGAGGGAAAATGAGGCAGAAGAGCCGGCATAATTTGGAGGGTTCGGTTGCAGTAATGGTGAGCCGGCTCAGCTCAGCGAGAGCGATGGGAGGTTTTTAGCATTTCAAATGTGCAACTCAACAGCCAGCAGATTCACTCGGGGATTTCACCCAAAAAGTCTCACAGCTTCCCATTAACCACGGCGATCTGGAATTTATCACGGCTGTGGGAGAGACTGCACGGAGGTTATAAACGTATGTGAATGTGCAGACGGCTCGAAAAGCACACGTTCCTCAAGGAAAGCACTTTATTTTAAGATTCGTATTATTCCGGCCATTTCAAAAGACGTGTCCCAGCTGTCGAGCCAGCGATAAGTCCTCTGGTTTTAATATCGCTCTGGCAGATTAATTCGACTGTACACTCTGTAACAGTGGGGAGACTTTACTTTTCTGCTGTGCCGACAGTTGAAATTTTATTAGGCGTTATCAAACTTTTAGGCCTTTTTTTGACTCGTCATTATCTCCCTTTTGCCAACTCGGCGTCTGCCCTTGCAGTTCCTCTCTGTACTTCCTGTCTCATTATCACAGCTCATTCTAATCATTCTGTACAGGAATATATTTAATGCTTTTGCTTCTGCTGGATTCACGTTATTTCGATTTAAACTGTGGCTTCAGTTTGTTGGTAAACAGCTGACTTCTCCTCTTTCACTTTCATGTTTTTCTCTGTTCTCTTTGTTAATGATGTTTCTGCTGCACCATGTTTCTCTCTCTTTTCCCTGTTCTGACTCCAGACACTCACACATAAATGCCCAAATATTTGCCTATATCGATATTTGTTCCTTAATATTTGTTAACACTTTGCATACATATAATAATAATATAATAATCTGTCTTTTCTCGTCCCTCTCTGCTTCTCAGTTCCTCTCTTAGCTCCCAGGAACCTGCGTGTCTCAGAGGAATGGTACAATCGCTTCAAG
Source organism: Neolamprologus brichardi (assembly GCF_056152115.1). Classification (NCBI taxonomy): domain Eukaryota; kingdom Metazoa; phylum Chordata; class Actinopteri; order Cichliformes; family Cichlidae; genus Neolamprologus; species Neolamprologus brichardi. The sequence goes on along the minus strand of NC_142124.1, from coordinate 2,599,972 downwards.
ATCAGCTGGGATGTTCCACCGTCGCCCACAATGGGGTACAGGGTCATCTACCAGCCTCTAACTGGTAATTTAAACACATAAATAGGGCTGCTCGATTATGACAAAAATGATAATCACGATTATTTTCACTGAGATCTCGATTATTTGACGTTATTTATTTAACAATAACAATGTGTTGAATAATGACTTTGCAAATACTGATAACAGTGCAAATGTTTGCAATATAAAAAATAAATGAAAAATGTAAACATGTTTAGTGAACTTTGCAGTGTTGCTCTGTGGTGCAGCTACGACACTGTAGCAAAGTTTACACACTGTGTCTACTTGATCCACGTCTGACTCATGAACCCGTAACGTTTCCACACCACTGAAGTTTTTTTACCTCTTTTCAACCAACAGCAGTCACTCTCCTCTCCAAATAACTTCTGCTCAGCTTTCCGAGCTTCCCTCGGGTCCTCTTAATCAGCGGTCCCCAACCCCCGGGCCTCGGACCGGTACCGGTCCGTGAGTCGTTTGGTACCGGGCCGCGAGAGTTGAGGCTCAGGTGTGAAATGTATAGTTTTCAGGGTTTTTATCGGTTTTCAGCGTTATTTTGTTATCGTTTTTATCGTTTACTCTGTTTTCCTGGGTCTTTTCACGTGTGTTATGAATAAATCTTCTTTTTTTCGGTACCAGTACTAGTTTTATTTTGTTGTATTTATCCACGACACCTTAAAGGCCGGTCCATGAAAATATTGTCGGGCATAAACCGGTCCGTGGCGCAAAAAAGGTTGGAGACCTCTGCTAATTGTTGTGACACGTGTTGGAAACGCAGAGAGGTGCGCTCGATTTGCCACACGGAGCAGCGCGAGAGTAAAGCACGAGGGAGGGGCTAATAATCGGCTCAGTCATTTTTAATGATCGTTGAAAGCCCAGATCGTAATCGAGATTAAAATTCGATTAATTGAGCAGCCCTACACATACCAATTATTTCTCCCTAATCTCTTTTTTAGCTCATTTCAAATATTACAGTTTAAGTCCCATCGAGTTCAGACAGTTTTAAGAAATGTTTGCAAACCATAATTCTATAATTTTGTCAATTTCATAAATATGTGGATAAAAACGAAAAGACAGAAATGCTGAAGGAGTTTCTTATTGTAACAAACCACCAGGGATACAAATGTAATCCAGTGCTGAAGTGTCACTGACACTTAAAATGCCGAACTTTACCTCAGAGAAAGGATCAAAAAAAGTACTTACTCACCAACGCTGGAGGACTCGGTTTTTAGTAGAGATGGCACGATACCACTTTTTTATGTCCGATACCGATATCATAAATTTGGATATCTGCCGATACCGATATGAATCCAATATAGTGTGTTTTAATCAATAAAACTGTTTTTTTAATATCTTGCTGCTTTTTGTATAAGTTCATACTCAAGTTAAAAAACAACAACAACACTAAAACTATTCTGTTATACCTGTATGTAAAAAAAACACACTGCACCCAAAATATTTCCTAGTTCAGCAATACTGATCAATCTAATAAACGTAAACCTGCTCCATCCTCCCTATTCAGAAATATTAAGCAACCTAACTAATAGGGTTGCAAACTCCCAGCAAAAGAAAATAGGGAACCACCCCCCACCCTCTTCCTCATGATGCTTAATCAATGTAATCAACTTGGGTGAAAAAAAATTCACAGAAATAAATTATTTTTCAAGAATAATTAAATAGATTCAACATCTTTCTTCAACAGAATTGCAGAATTCACAGATGGTACTTTCCCAAAGGAAAAAGCAGTATAGCTTACTAGGGTATATTAGACTTAACAGTTACTATATACAGTAATGGACTTCTATACATTTTACATCAGATTAAAACTTTGGTTGTAAGATTCAGATAATTATTAAATAATTAAAAGCTAGATATTTTAAATGAGAATAAGAAAAAAAAGTATGTCTTTGTGCCCCCTTTTCCCTGTTCATGCCCTATCGGCCCCCCTGGCTAAACTTTGCTAGATCCGCCCCTGCACAGTTACCAGCCGTCAGCTGCGTAGAAAAAGATCCTGGTGTAGAAAGTAATATTAAGTAAATTCTAACAACAGCTTATCAAGCTTAATGGTGCTGCTGTTGTTCAGCCGCTGGTTTCCTCTTTCTGGTGCAAAGTGGGACAAAAACAAAGAAGAGAGACGGACTCGCGACAGAAAAGCCGATCAGCTGATCATTAAGCAGTTTCACGATTGAAGTAGCAGCAGGAGAGAGAGAGAGAGGCAGTTGCTCTATATATCGGTTGTTAAGCTTAACGCGGGAATGCTTTACAAACATTCAGAGATGAACTTACACACTTGCTTTATTTCTCTCTGAGATAACTTCCTCAGAGATGAAATGTTTGCTAGCAGGCTACAAATACACACAGCCGCTCTATCACGTGACCACACTGCTCAGACGTGCTACGTTATGAGCCGAGTTACGCCGTTTCGCAAGTTTTGTCAGGTGCTTTTTTGATATTTAATGGATCGGATTACATTTTTTATTTCTCTCCGATATCCGATTCAGTAATTTAGGTCAGTATCGGACCGATACCGATACGTAATATCGGATCGGTCCATCTCTAGTTTTTAGTACAATTACCCGCACAGTGTACCGAATATGTTTGCATTAAAATCCTTTAAATAGCTCCAAAACCACAACGTGGTCGAGAAACCGAGTTCAGTGACAGCTTAGTGAAGGCAGACAGCTAACTGCAGCTGCTAGCATCCAGCTGTCACTGCGAGGAGCCACTAACCCAGTGTGAGGCTTGGTCCAATTTAAAGTTTCACCCTCACGCACAGTCTTTGCATTCAGAGAAGAGACCCAAACGCTTTTTATAGAAGGCTGTTAGCATATCTTTCTGTTGTAAAGCTGAGCATTTAAACTCAGCAGCCTGTGGGACTGACTCACCATCTCAGGTGGAGTAAAAATCCTGAGCTTTATTCAGCTCTTACCTGGTTCTCATCTCTTTTTGTTGGGTTTTGTCAAAATAGGATCATGTTAGGAACAAAAGCAAATATGCAGACCTGCTGCACTTCCTACAGGAGCTGCCAGTTTTAACAGTGTAGAGGAATGTGAGAGGAAAACGATATTTTGTGCTGCAGCTGAAGCTAATGATGACCTCTGAAGTTGCTCCTCTGTTCTCCTGCTGCTTCACTGACCATCTTCTCATCCTTGACGTGTCTCCTCCATGATCACCCTGCAGCTCCCGGACAAGCTCTGGAAACCTTTGTGGGGGAGGATGTGAACACCATGCTGATCGTTAACCTGCTGAGTGGTACCGAGTACAGCGTCAAGGTCATCGCCTCCTACTCGACTGGATCCAGCGAAGCCCTGACAGGAAGGGCCAAGACCTGTGAGTTCATCATTCATTTCTTTAATTCTGTACTCGCAGTCACACTGAAGTAGATACAGATGTGCTGTTTAAGAGCGTCTCTGCAAGTTATTAATGTAACAACGTAACTCAGGCACTGTTCAAAGCATCAAATCACATTAGAGAGCTTTGTGGCGTCGGCCTCGTGAAGCCTCCAGTTAAGCTCATTAAAGCGATGCTCTTCAGCAGTCGTACAACTTTTCAAACCAGTATTTCCGTCACTGGAAACTGTTCATGGATCCTTCCAACAGTTTCCAGTGTAATCTCTTTTTTGTCTCCATTTTTAATATCACGATATTTTGCAAAAAAACAATTGTTCTGAAAAACAAAGCGACACTTTTACTTCAAATCTGATTTCATCTACATCTAATAAAACTACACCTGCAGACTTGTATATATAATGTTTTTACCTGCAGCTTGATTACATTGCCCCAAACAAATCTCTGCATGTTTTATTTCGTCTTGAATTTTGCTTTCAACCTTTTTAAGATTCATTTTTTGCTGACCTTCCAAAACTCCACCAGCTTTAATGAAGAACAGCTGCAGCCTCTTAGTTTATTTCATTTCACCAATTACAACAGACAGTCAGACACTTCAGATGTTGATCCTAGATACCCGTGCGATGCTCTTAGCAGCAGTCACAATCTAATTACAGGATATTGTCTTTAAAATTGTATTATGTTTGTCTTCACTGTAACTATAACCATGATGAAAAGAGTAGGATGGAGGAGTCGTCAGTTGTTGCCTCGTAGGATCTAAAATCCTCTTTTTACTCTGTTATGAATTTATAGTGTTTTTCTCTTTAGATGTAAAGTAAGAGAAGCCTCGTATTAACAGAGGGGGTTTGTGTTTTCATTGAAATGTTTATACCTGCACCTGTTTTGAGTGCAAATTTGTTTTTTTGTTAGTTGTAATGCACTGATTTCATCAGTCCTTTCGTAAACATGTTAACTGTTTGAATGTTATATCCTATATGCTTTAACCCTTTAAAGCCGGTCAGAGCAGCACGCTCTGTTTTGCGTAACTATTTTTAAATCCCGGTAGCTCTGCAACCACGTAAGCTAGCACAATAATTCTTTTTGCATATGAAACCGGAGGAGTTGTACTTACATCTTATGCCATCAGCTTGTCCTCGGTCACAGTTTCCTTCCACATATAACTTTGCAAAAACTGCATAAAAAGCACTTGCAGCAACAAAAACATAATATTCCAGAAACACGCTTTGCTGATCCGATCAGCTGTTCATAACACTTCCTATGTCCATCAGCGTGAACTATCGCATGTCCGCCATGACCTGCCCGAAACCGGAAGTGACGTCATTTTCGCGGAAATGTAGTTTTTTACCATCAAGGCCTCATGAGCCTATACTGGTGTTTTTAAAAGTTATGTTTGACTTTATGACTTTCTGTGTGGTTTCTGGGATGCTTAGGACTCATATTGCACTGCTGGAAATAGTTTATTTTGATGCACATGCTGCTTTTTTGCAATTTTGCATTATAATATTTATTTTCATTTTTTCCTGCAGTGTATAAAAATTGGTGTATTTCAAAAATAAAACTATGAAGACACTCAAAATAAATTTCCTGTGGTGGGAAACTATTTTGTGCAACTTTTTTGTATTTACAGTTTTGAGGGATAAGCCTCTTAAATTTCTCTAACTAGAAATATATGTTAAAAAACAAAAACGATTTTAATTTTTTTGGTAGTTTATTGCACTTTTTTGAAATTTATGTAATTACTATGCACTTAATGCAGACATATTATTAAAATCTGGGCTGTAATGGTTGTATTGATGTATAGCAACTTGAAATGCTCCCAAAAATGGCTCCACAGCATGTAAACATATAATATAAGCTCTGGCGGACTTGGTTCTATGGTAGGTCTTAAAGGGTTAATGAGGAAGAGCACTGCATCTTCCTCATACCTAATTCTGCTTTACATATATAAAGTGTGATATTCTCTGTGGACCTGCAGAAGGAGGGATATTCATGTGTGACTTGCTTTATTATTATTATTATTATTATTTTATCTGTAATCTTCATTTTAAATGACTTGTGAATGTGCTGAGAAGTGCATGCACTGCAGCACATGCATTTTGGCAGCTGGTAGTGTAATTGCGACCATAAAAGCCATGAACATTAACACGCCACTCAGCTGCTTGTTAATGCAAATGTCCACGCAGCCAATCACATTGATGGTGCAGTTAGGGATGACGTGATGGAGAGATGACCTGCTGCTCAAACTGAGCGTCACAATGAGGAAGGAATGACATTTAAGTGACTCTGAACATTTCATTATAGTTGGTGCCTCATGAGTTGGTCTGAGTATTTCAGAGGCTGCTGATTGGCTGGGATTATCCTTCACGTAACCATCTCCAGGGTTTTCAGAGGTCAGAGGAGTGAGTACTTGAGCTGAAATGAATGCGACAGTAACTTAAACCAGTGTTTCAACGTCTGCAGAAGAGCATCTCCAAATACACAATGAACCTTGAAGCAGCAGCAAACAACCACACTGTGTGCCACACACACATTTCTATTGCAACAGTCAAATAGCACAATCAGAATCTGACACAAACATGAAAGCATGGATCCGCCTGCCTTGTGTAAGTTGTTCCTCATGGTGGTCTAAGGGTGTGGGGAATCGTTTAAACCAGGGGTAAGCAACTCCAGGCCTCGAGTGCCGGTGTCCTGCAGGTTTTAGATCCCACCCTGGGTTAACACACCTGAATCAAATGATTGTTCATTACCAGGCCTCTGGAGAACTTCAAGAAATGCTGAGGAGTCATTTAGCTCTTTAAATCAGCTGTGATGGATCATGGACACATCTAAAACCTCCAGGACTCCGGCACTCGAGGCCTGGAGTTGCCTACCCCTGGTTTAAACACTACAGCCTGCCTGAGTATTGTTGCTGACCATGTCCGTTTCTCTATGATCACAGTCTACCATCTTCACTGTACTCAAATGGCCTCTACAGTCACCAGATTTCAATTCAACAGAGCACTTTTGGGATGTAGTGTAATGGAAGATTCTCATCATGGATGTGCAGCAACAATCCTATGATGTCAGTTTGCACCGAAATCCCTGAGAAACGTTTCCCGCCCTGGTTAAATCTATTCCACAGAGAGTTAAGACAGTTCCAAAGTCTAAAGGGGAACTAACATGGTACCAAGGCGTACCTGATATAGAGTGTATACCACCACTGTGGTGACTAGTCCCGGTTTAACAGGTGGTATTATAAGGAGAACCTAATTATTGTAGAAATAAATGCACATGTAAATGCCATATTTGTCAGTATTGATGTTTAAGGGGATTTCATGACCCGGTCATTTAATGTTATAATTAAGCTGAAAAGACAACTCAGCACATGGCCCCGCCCCTCCCAGAGCCTCACAGGGGGTCATGTGATTGTATGTATTATTCTAGGGTCTACCATACAATATAAAGCCCCTTGAGGCGACTGTATAAATAAAACTGAATTGAAAAGAACCAAATATTGCAAAAGCTCTGATCGGCACTGACTGGATGTGTCAGACGATCATTATTATTTTTAACTTAAACAACTACTAAAGAAACACAAGAGTAACTGGCTTGTTTTAGGTTTGAAGTAAATGAACTTGACACAAATAACAAACCACGTTCATATTACCTGTGGCACTTTTTGAAAAAAGTCATTTGAAAGTCCAACCGTTTGCTCAATTTTATATATATATTTTTAATCAAATATGAGGTCAAAATCTATTTAAGAAAATAAAGATTAAAGCAACTATAAACTACAAATTATAGCTTTCCTGCACCGTGATGATTTCCCAATAGACCAGTACATCTTTGCTCTGCTTGCTCTTAATTGTTCTGTTGGCATTTTCCACCCAGGATCATTTATACACCTTGTTATTGGTTTTCTCGGCCCATTCTACCTCTTTGAGTACAAGTGAATAAACAATATCATCTAATCTAATCAGAGAGCAGTCGGACTCCTGCAGGCTCAATATCTTGATATCCATCTGACGCCTTTAATGGCGACTCCACCTAATTACATCCCAGAATGAACTGTAGATGCTATGGATTTAAGTTATCTCACTTGTGATGTGGACACTTCCTGAGGCTCTGTGAGTGTTTGGCCTGGTTCAATCAATCACTTGCTTCTCAAGTACAATCATTAGAGTAGGAGCCTGGATTTTCCTCTCCTGCATGATAATTAATCACTTCAGTGCAGACTGGCCTATCGGTGAAATAGCCCTTTTTGAAAATGAAAGGTCTCTGGTTTGATCTCCATGACAGCCAAAGCATCCAATGAAAACTATGTGTCCTTTTGAAGTGTCCTTGAGCAGGACTCCGAACCTCTACCCTTTCATCCGCTCTCATTGCTCTCTGCGCGAGAGCTCTCGATACAAGTGTCGGCTAAATGCCCGAACATGCAGCTTTAAATGGAGCGTGTCACTTTGCATTGGAGCCACAGTTTCCGCTGCCTGCATGACAATTAAGCACTTCTTGCTTGAATTGAAGGACAAGTTTGGAAGGAAAACGAGGAAAGAAGAAGGGGATGAACTCTGACAAAGATGGAGAGATGGGTTGAGTCGAAAAGAGAGCAAGATGATGAGGCCAGTGGGATCCCAGGAGGTGAATGGAGCATCTGTCATATTGCTCACCAGCATGTTAATGAAGCCAATGGACCAGCAGAGCTTAGTGGGCTGATGTATCAATGTCACGCAGAGGACGAGTATCATGGTCGTTGTGGCAAAAAGAAGAATGACACTCCAGGTTATCTGCTTACACTCGTATACCTAAAGGTTTATGAAAGAAATACCCCAGATCATGTGTTGTATATGGTATTTAATGCTTATTGCAAGGATACAGCAAAAGGTTACTTGTGAAATACTCAAAATCTAAGTTTTCAAAAGTAAAGCAGTAATTTAGAAGTAAGGCATGAAACTTGTGCCGGGGGACCTAATCAAAGCGTGTTGAAAGCCACAGAGACGCAGTGTTTAGAGAAAATGTGTCTTAACTGTTCTGATACTCCGGACACTGAGGTTGTCCTTCCCTCCTGGATCGGCTGGAGCTTCTTTAGGTGCCTTCCCAGGTGTGACAAATGTCCAGCTGGGATAACCACATTTACTCAGCAACTTCTTGCTCTTCTGGCCGCTGTGTCTGTGGGGATGGTGTTTGATCTGTATTGTAGCGTCCTGATGGCGCCCAGTTTGTGCTCCAGTGGATGTAGGTTTAAGGTACGCATCAGCTTTTAGATGTCCCCCATTACTGATGGAAATCTCAGTCTAAGAAGGCTAACCTGCCACTTTTCATATCCTTCCTTGATAAATCTGATGTGTTGGTCCACTGAGTTTATGTGATTCGTGAATTTTGGTACGATTTTCACCCACATATGTCATCCAGGGTAGGATAGCAAAGCCCTCTTTTCCACTGTTTCCATGTAGAAGTTGACCACAATGGGTGAAACTGGGGAACCCATGGCACATCCATCCATCCATCCATCCATCCTTCCATCCTTCCTTCCATCCACCCATCCATCCTTCCATCCATCCATCCATCCTTCCATCCATCCATCCTTCCATTCTTCCATCAACCCATCCATCCATCCTTCCATCCATCATTCCATCCATCCATCCATCCATCCATCCATCCTTCCATCCACCCATCCATCCTTCCATCCATCCTTCCATCCTTCCATTCTTCCATCAACCCATCCATCCATCATCCTTCCATCCATCCATCCATCCTTCCATCCATCCATCCATCCATCCTTCCATTCTTCCTTCCATCCATCCATCCATCCTTCCATCCATCATTCCATCCTTCCATCCATCCATCCATCCATCCATCCATCCATCCTTCCATCCACCCATCCATCCTTCCATCCATCCTTCCATCCTTCCATTCTTCCATCAACCCATCCATCCATCATCCTTCCATCCATCCATCCATCATTCCATCCATCCATCCTTCCATTCTTCCATCAACCCATCCATCCATCCTTCCATCCATCATTCCATCCTTCCATCCATCCATCCATCCATCCTTCCATCCACCCATCCATCCTTCCATCCATCCTTCCATCCATCCATCCATCCTTCCATCCATCCATCCTTCCATTCTTCCATCACAAGTTGTGTAAAGCGCTTTGAGTGCTCAGAAGAGTAGAAAAGCGCTATATAAGAACCAGTCCATTTACCATTTACCATTTACCATTCCATCCATCCTTCCATCATTCCATCCTTCCATCCATCCTTCCATCCATCCATCCATCCATCCACCCTTCCTTCCATCCACCCATCCACCCATCCATCCATCCTTCCATCCATCCATCCATCCACCCTTCCATCCATCCTTCCATCCACCCATCCATCCATCCACATCTCATAATTATTCTTGTCACACAAATTGTTTTTGTGCTCTAATCAGCTCTTGAAGCCTTTTCACAGTGAAATCGAATCTTACTTTAATGAATTTACATCAAATATCAATCTACTGATAACATTCTGAGCGACTCGATATTAAGGGAACAACCAGAAACATTATATGACCGAAGCTTCCTGCACAGATTGTGTGGCATTTAGAAAAGTGCAGCTGTTTGGAGACGGGCTCTCTCTGCGAAACAGAGCCTGAGAAACTGACATATTTTGCATCTTAAAAGATACTAATTAGTAAAATAAAGCTGATGAGCTAATCGTTAATGTTTCCATGTCTCATGAATGTTGTGCATTAGTTACTTTTTCCATTGCAGTGGGAGCACGTTGGGCAGGCTAACAAAGCTCTTTATAGGTGATCCTGCATCCTTTGTTGGGATATGTCTCCAGTACTCCGTTTGCTTGAACATATCTGTGAGCAGCATGTATGTGCAGAATATAAGTTTCCTGAAGAGCCTCATTGTAGTTTTTACAAGACAAAGGAACAGCTGCTTTACATCCATCTGAGCTTCTTTAACTCACAGGGGGTGTGAGCGTCTCTGCCCAACGGGGCAGTGTGAAGCAGCAGGAAAGTCTGAGGTCACTCTGCTTGTAAACGGTGCATTGCTCTTTTGGGGGTGGGAGTGAGTAACTGCCCAAATGAATAAGCATCATGGGTTTTTGTTAACGAGTGTGGGTGAGATGGAGTCTGAATGTGCCGCATCAGCAGAAACAGAAACGCTGTGCTGGATTGTCGTGGTGAAGTGGGACCACTGAATCAAAGTTACTGCTGATGATTCTCAACATTTTCCTCTGTGTGAAGTTTCTAGAGCACCAGTTCCTGTTGAAGATTGGCAGATCATCAATAGTAGCGAATCCAAACAGCTGGAGTGTTTTGTCTTTACTGTGTCGACATATATGTAGAGATGCTGACTTAAGAATCCCTTTGCGTCTCCTCATTAAGTCACTTGCTGAGAGGTTTACAGAAACATTATGCAGGGATACATTATGCATTTGTATGAAGTTCAAAATAATGCAGATTAGATATTTGGCTCAACTGGAAATGTTCTGTTTTGTCAGAGGGAATGATACTGAGCTGTACAGGCCATTACCAGCTCACAGAGACATGCATGCTAATGTTCTTCAGCTGGGAACAAGAGCTGCTTTCAAACGTCGGCCGATAAAAGCGCATACATACCATTTGCATAAACAGAGTGTGTGTGGGTTTGTTTGTGCGTGTGTGCATAAGCCAGACTTCTGAAGCAACGACAGTGCAGCTATATTTCTGTGTGTCTGTAAATAACTTCATGAAAGTGCACTTTGGTGTCCTTGAAACCAACTGGCCAGAGACTTTTGCATCTGCCGTGTGGAAACAGGATGCCGTGTGGTTCCTCAGACGTGAGCTGAGTGCTGTTAAACATATATATAGCTTTGCTCGTATGGCAGTATAGAGAGGAATGCTTACAAGTTTATAATGCACGTTTTTAGGCTTAGTTTTATGTCTCAATGCTGCTTTTGTTCGTGTCCAGACTCATGACATCAAAACTCGTAGCCTCCACACAGGTGACTGTAGGAGGCATGACATAAAAGAATAGCAGGGACATCAAATTACATTAAAATGTCCAATAATACAGCTGGAACTGACCCACATCACATCTGTTCTTAGACTAAGAGATCTGAGACAGATTTTAGCTTTAGTTTTTGGAAATATCTTATCATGTTCGGTTTAGGGCTGCCCTGATTAGTCGACTAGTCACGATTACGTCGACTATCAAAATCGTTGACGACTGATTTAATAGTCGACGCATCGTTTGAAGCTTTGTAAGATCACAAAAGACGCAGGAATAAGTAGTAGGATTTAAGAGTGTAATAACGGACTGAAACAGAAGATGGCAGCACTGCATGTACAAGGATGCCAGCTGCCGTTAAACCCCGAAGAAGAAGAAGCTGTGTCCCAGAATTCATAGCGCAGCCCAGCTCAGTTTCCAACAATGGCGGCAGCTAGTTAGTTTTAATATTACTCTTATTATTCTTTCTGGGTCACAAAATAAACGTTTAACATATTTTCAGGTGAGAATGTAGCTGTGTAAACCTCAAATATCTGCTCAGTTTATCAAGACACCACATATTTTCAAAAGCGCTCCGACGTTTTCGGAGACGTCTGTTACCCACTAGCTCGATAGCTAGCCGGGGGCTAGGCTAACTAGAGCCGTGAGAACACCGGACTCCCGGCTAATCGTTTTCAAACCCACCGCCGTCTTTCGCTACTCAGGTTAAACATGATATATAAGTCACTTAGATAACTTAAAAATGTTATTGTTTGGCTTTTTTAGTATTTTATTTGTTCCTGAGTAAATCTGTTTGGCTGAGATTAAAGTTATAGTTTTTACACAGCTGAATAAACATCAAGCAGACAGCTGATTATCAGAAGTGTGAGATGCTCAAGAATTTACTCCGGTGTCCTGTTATATTTTAGATAGCAAGGAGTTTATTAAACTTCACCGAAACAATCTGCAAATTTCATTAAAATTTAATAAACTATCATCTTGTCTTTATTTTTAGTTAGCACATACCTTAAACACTTAAAGCTGTAAGCTAATGATAGTTATATAAGAGCAGATGCTGCTGGTGCAATAAGCTGTACGTTTTACGTCCAATGGATGATGATCTGATTAGTCGACTATCAAAATAATCGTTTGTGGCAGCCCTAGTTCGGTTCAATTTAAATCTAAATAACTTTCTAAATAATTAAGTTTGTAAATAACGAGAGGAAATGTTAGATATGTACGTAAAAAACTGAAACCTCCACAGCCAGTCGTGGGCTCCTGATGTGAGGGGGCTGCTGCTTGTCTGATTGGTGAAATTTACTTGGTGCATGCCATGAAGAGGCTCACGGTGCTGTGATGTCATTGTTCCAGTATTAATAAGAGTTTAAAGTTAGTAGAGAAATATGTTTACTGCAGAAACCCGACATTCCTGAGCTGCAGCTCTTCAATCAGCATTTAGTTCTTTTTGTAAAACTCAAACACTGCTCCGAGTGACAGATTCAAGAATGGAATTTGGAAATAATGTCTGGGCTCGTAAATATCTGCTCTGCAAGTAAAAACACTTTCTGTTTCCCTGCAGTGTACCTGGGCGTGACCAACCTGAGTACCTATCAGGTGAGGATGAACGGGCTGTGTGCCCAGTGGCAGCCTCACCGACATGCCAGCGCCTACAGAGTGGCCCTGGAGTCGCTGGTTGGTGAGTACAGTGATGGCAGCGTGATTTCAAAGGTGGTTTTATTCCCTCTGTGTGATGTTTTGCTCGTACTCCCATCTATACTGTGTATGTAAGCAAATGAAGGTCAGCCTGGGGCGTTTGTTGGATCATTTCACAGTATCAACATTTTAAACTTATGAACCTGTTCTCATCAGGAAGGTTTGTAGTTCTTCTATTTGCACGTGGAATTCCTTTCATCCCAGTATCTCTGCTCGACTACGCGCACAATCTCAAGCTGCTAAAAAAAGACTCGTTTGTAGGTGGTGGAAGATCTGTCAGCACGTTGGATGGTTCCAGTGTTTGTGCCAAGCTTCGTAGGCACACCAAGGAAACACATTTCTGATCTCTCATTCTGAAATAGCAAAAGACATTGTGCATATATTTTATTAATGTTTTAAGATTATATTGAGAAGTATTTACAGCTTTGTTTGCAGATATTTAAGATACAGCTGTGTGAACCGCAAACATCCAGGTCACACGTATGGATACAACACAGAGTAGTTTGGATTTCTTTGTCTTTAATAAGCACACAGTCTCAGAAAAGACGAACCTCTGTGCTCTGTTGGAGGAAGAAGGCCCGCTCATTGAAACTGTGAAGCACCGTGGAGGGAGCGTCCCGAATCGGGGCCTTATTTGGCACATTGGGGCATGGATGCCTTCCAATGACTTGGAGAGCAATAAATTTCAAAAAATGTGTCAAGAAATTTCAGAGGAGAATGTCAGGAAATCAGTCCATGACCTGAAACAAATAAATCTAAACTATAATGATTAAAAAAGAAAACAATTCATGTTCTGAAAAGGTCCCAACATGAACCCAGCTGAGACCTCGAGTGTGCTTTTTCAATCAAACCGTCCCACAAGTGCCGATGAACCGGAACACTTATACAGGAGTTCTCCTCATTGTTGTGCAAGCGTTATGAGCCATGAATGAAACGGTTGCTGCTGTTGGAGCCTCAACGAGTTACTAAATTCAAAGGTTCGCTACAATACAACTTTATTTGTATAGCACATTTAAAAGACCAGTCGTACATCAAAGTGCTTTACAATAAAAACAGGGAAATTAAGACAATAAAAAAGACTATTAACAAAGTACCACATATGTCATCAGGTTAAGGGCACAATTATACAGCAATAAAAGGGAATATAAGAACAAAGTTACTAAGAACAGATATAGCTAAAAGATAAAGTACATAAATAAGAAATTGAACCAAATATAAAACAGGGACACTAACTAGATGGAGAAGCTATGTTGAATAAATGAGTTTTTAAACGGGATTTAAAAGATAAAACGGAGTCTGACACACGGATAGCGATGGGAAGGTCGTTCCACAGATTCAAAAGCACGGTCACCCCTAGATTTAAGTCTAGATCCAGGCTGAGCCAGGAGTAACTGGGCTGAAGACCTGAGGGCTCGCCCAGGGACATGTAGACTAAGAAGATCAACAAGATAACGAGGGGCTAAATCATTTATAATTTTAAAGGTGAGCAACAATATTTTAAATTCAATGCTATATTTTATGGGTAACCAATGCAAATCAATAAGAACTGGGGTGATAGAGGCATGCACCCCAGTTCTTATTGACTCTAACCCCTTAACCCCTGTACATCCTTTAATAATTTGTTGTTGTTGTTGTTTGTTTGTTTCTGCTACCTTCTCCCACCCTGCACGTGATTCCTCAGTCTGTCCCGTTTAGACATGAAAATGACTCAGATGAAGATCTCACCGTTCTCCTCCAGATTTATATAAAGTTCCTTTAAACACTGTTAAAACAAAACATGTCCAGTAATCTGGAAAAATCTTGCCAATAAGCTTTTGTATCAGATCAATATTAGATTATCTTTGTGTGCCTGCAAAGCTTGGCACAAACACAAACACTTGGCTTTACAGTGGGAGTCACTGAATCCAGACAAACCTGCTTACACATATTTTAAATACACAATATGCTAAATTTTCAGTGTGAATTCACAAACATTTTGCTGCTATATGTTTGGAGATGTTTGCAAATGTGATATCAGTGCAAACGTGCAAATCTGAACTCTTCTCCCATCATGCTGCAGGAGTTAAATGTGACAGTGCATCGCTTTAGCATTTACAGAATACTGCGTGCGTAACTGTAATTCTTCCCGTCAAACTCCTACGCTGCATATCCAGTGCAGTAGGAGAGCAGCCTCATTCATGCTCGCATGCTTTCATCAGTAGGAGTTTCAGTATGTAGCTGAAGCAGAGGGTGCAATTTTCTGAATCCCTAAGCAGCCAGAGATGACAAAGATATTGTTGTATCCCGTCTGAGACGTGCTGACACTTTAAAGGTTCAGCTGTACAATCAGACACTGTGCCGCTCTGTGGAGAAGGAAGGCTTACGGATCACAGCACGGGTGACATTTACATTTGCAGCACGAGGTAAAATAAAGCGAACAAAAAAGACAAAAGGTCGCGATTACGGCTGCCGAGTGAGGAGACGTGCTTGTTACAGCAGTGACAGTAATTATGCCCTGTTGTGTCTATTCTCAGAGGTAAACTTTAAGGAGGGGGTACAGTTATTTTATTCTTATGAAGTTTTCTCTGTTGAAGTTTTGGTTGCACCTGCAACTTCTTTCCTCTGATTGTGACAGTATATTTTTTTAAAACAATAAAAACTGAACTGCTTCTATTTAGAGTTCATTATGTGTGGGAGTGTGAAGAAGAAGGGAAGTAAAGCTGCCGTCTGCATGAGTCAGCGCGTATAAACGGCAATCACACCGTGCATCCCAGCGTTAGTTTGAAGTGCCGAGACTCTGCAGATACGTTCTTCCTGCAGAAACATGTTTTTGTTTATAGCCCACCGCTGACGTTCTTTTAACGAGACTGTCAGCTAATTAACTTTAGTGTCATGCTAAATTATGCCTGCGTCGTTAAACATAATAATATAAGCTAGGTGGCTGTAGTGGCTCAGTAGCATGTGGTTTATGTATGTGTAGCAAGCAAAAGCCCCCGGGTTTGATCCCAGGAGGAGACGCAAACCCCTCGGCGGGGGGGCGGGGGGGTCTCGAAGGGAACCAAAGGTGTCTGGACGTGTGAATAATAATAATAAATGCCCTTGTTTTTACAGTGAGATTATACTTTTAGACGAGCAACAGAAGGAAAAGCACCTTTAGTTTTTATGTTATTTGCACTTTGGCAGTAAAAAGCGTCGTGCAGCTCTACAAAGTTTGATTCAGGAGAAGCTGACATGTCCACACATCCTGCTCCTGCCAGAGGTTTATTCCAAGTGCTTACAGGGGTCCATTTGACTGTTGGGGTTGTCTCTGTGTTATTGTAAGGTTTACATCACCAGGTAAAGTGCTTTGGGATGACTGTTGTTTAGGTTGGTGCTTTAGAAACAAAACCAAAATTGAATTAAATGAAATTTACCAGAAGGGAGCCGGAGATCGACACCGGTCCATCGTGGTGAAGAGGGAGCTGAGTGTAAAAGCGAAGCTCTCAATTTACCGGTCGATCTACGTCCCCACCCTCACCTATGGCCACGAGCTGTGGGTAGTGACCGAAAGAACGAGATCGCGGATACAAGCGGCAGAAATGAGCTTCCTCCGAAGGGTGGCTGGCCTCTCCCTTAGAGATAGGGTGAGAAGTTCAGCCATCCGGGAGGGGCTCAGAGTAGAGCTGCTGCTGCTCCACATCGAAAGGAGCCAGCTGAGGTGGTTCCCTGGGCGCCTCCTGGGTGAGGTGTTCCAGGCATGTCCCACCGGGAGGAGGCCCCGGGGCAGACCCAGGACACGCTGGAGAGATTATATCTCTCGGCTGGCCTGGGAACGCCTTGGTGTTCCCCCGGATAAGCTGGAGGAGGTGGCTGGGGAGAGGGAGGTCTGGGCCTCTCTGCTTAGGCTGCTGCCCCCGCGACCCGGCCTCGGATAAAGCGGAAGAAGATGGATGGATGAAATTTACTAATGCAGACCTTTTATAACTGCAGTTGATTAAGACTGGAACAACACACCTGCAACTGGAGTCCAACAAGGATCATTCCACCTTTCATTAATACATGCACAGTACAAACAGATGTAAAGCTTATAAGTAGCAGCTAGTTGTGGTTCTCTGTTGCTACTTGCTTCTTACCCTGACTTTGGTGCTGTGATGATCCCTAAAAATAAAAATCTAACTATATCTATTGGTTCTAAACATGATCAAGGATTACAAGATTCCCACAGAGAGTGGGCATTCTTGCTAACAGTGTAGAAGTTCTCCAAATGCATATTTAAAGGTTTTCTAATGCATGGTTCACCTATGATCTTTTTCTAAATAGAAGCAAGTAGATCGTGTGCATAAACCTTACATCCCTCACAAACATGTCTTTATCTAGAATTCCTCTTTAGCTCTGCACTTCCTCCACTACAGAACAAATTGGCTGCAAGGCTTTATTACAGCATTTTGATTGGCTGTCAGTGATGGTCCCCAAACCAATATTAACTTGATGTTCTAGGAAGAAAAGCAGCCACATGGTGACAGCAGATACACTTACACATTACCTCCAGTGTCTGTTAAACTCTCTGCAATTTATTTATGAACCGACAAACTTTAATGTGTTCGTACGTCAGCTGCCAAACAGGCCACTGCACCAAAGTCACCTCTGTGAAGCACCTTATGCTTATCATTTCCTCAGTTATGATTCTTTGCAGCCACCAACAAACACAATAGTTCTTTGTCTGACACTGATAACACATCCAAATAACATCGAACAACAGATGGTCTGGCCCTGAATCGATTTTAAACATCCACCACTCAGTCAGCACCTCAAAGCTAAGACTAACTTTTAATACAGCCGTCATCCACCAAATAGGAAAGTAATAGCTGTTATTCGTCACCTTTAGGCGTCCAGCAATAACACCGGCGTCATTAACGTCACATAAAAGGCACAAATTCCCCCGTGTCTCCTCGGGGAGAGCCAATGTATTGGGTCTCTCAACACACAATGAAGCTAAATAATGACTTATGTTAGAACAGCTGGTAAATAATTACACCTGCTGCTGAGAACGGGGAAATGTGTGATTATCCTGTTTTATTATTGAACAGGCTGGAATTTAAAGGGAATGGAGGGAGGGAGATTGAGGGAATAGGGTATAGAAAGAAAAGTGTAAAGTGTGTTTTCATGCATCCTCCTGCAGGACAGAAGGATTTACCATGTTCAGCTAGAATTTACAGAAATAACTCTTTGATTTTTTCCTGCACAGGATCAATTCTTCACCCTTATTATCGTCTTATCCCAGTTTAGCTACACAGGAATGTTGTATCTCATAGGTTCCTCTGCCTGATGGCTCCCTCACAGCTCGAGCTTCCAACCATCATCAATGTGATTAAATCATATCACAGATTATATGCAATATTAGTCATAGCGGCACTTCTGGCTTGGATTCTGAGGGATTAAACTCTATTTGATGATGCCTGAGGAAAAAGGAGCATTTATGGGTTCAGTGACCTTCAGTGCAGGGGTGGCGAACTCCAGGCCTCGAGGGCCCGGTGTCCTGCAGGTTTTCGATCTCACCCTGGGTCAACACACTGAATCAAATGGTTGGTTCATTACCAGGCCTCTGGAGGACTACAAGACATGTTGAGGACTTAATTTAGCCAAATAAATCAGCTGCGTCCTGCTGCTGCTCACATTGGTTTGATTCACTTGACTTGACTCCTATGACAATGAACTGGTTTATTCCCATTAACCCTTTAAAGCCGGTCAGAGCAGCACGCTCTGTTTTGCGTAACTACTTTTAAATCCCTGTAGCTCTGCAACCACGTGAGCTAGCGCAATAATCTTTTTTGCATATGAAACCGGAGGAGTTGTACTTACATCTTATGCCATCAGCTTGTCCTCGGTCACAGTTTCCTTCCACATATAGTTTTGCAAGAACTGCATAAAAAGCACTTGCAGCAACAAAAACATAATATTCCAGAAACACGCTTTGCCGATCCGATCAGCTGTTCATAACACTTCCTACGTCCATCAGCGCGAACTATCGCATGTCCGCCATGACCTGCCCGAAACAGGAAGTGACGTCATTTTGCGGAAATGTAGTTTTTTTTACCATATAGCCTCATGAGCCTATACTGGTGTTTTTAAAAGTTATCTTTGACTTTATGACTTTCTGTGTGGTTTCTGGGATGCTTAGGACTCATATTGCACTGCTGGAAATAGTTTATTTTGATGCATATGCTGCTTTTTTGCAAATTTGCATTATAATATTTATTTTCGTTTTTCCTGCAGTGTATAAAAATTGGTGTATTTCAAAAATCAAACTATGAAGACACTCAAAATAAATTTCCTGTGGTGGGAAACTATTTTTTGCAACTTTTTTGTATTTACAGTTTTGAGGGATAAGCCTCTTAAATTTCTCTAACTAGAAATATATGTTAAAAAAACAAAAACGATTTTCAATTTTTTTGTAGTTTATTGCACTTTTTTGCAATTTATGTAATTACTATGCACTTAATGCAGACATATTATTAAAATTTAGGCTGTAATGGTTGTATTGATGTATATCAACTTGAAATGCTCCCAAAAATGGCTCCACAGCATGTAAACATATAATATAAGCTCTGGCGGACTTGGTTCTATGGTAGGTCTTAAAGGGTTAAGCTGAGATTTTTCCACCCATACACTCCCACCTGTGTAGAATATGTATTTATTTGTATTGGCAGTTTCATGGTGAGCTTGTCCTTCTCATTATCTTTGCACTGGATGCCTCTTTAAGTCATTAAAATGTTCCACCTGTTTCCTGTAATGAAGTGAATGCTTGGTGTTTCATGGATAACAGGTTTTTCTTAGAAAACTGTTTGACATGTTACCAATGGACCCCGACTGTTAGGATGGAGCGAACAAATACAACAGGAAGATGTTTGATTGGTTCAATAATTGGATTTGATTCATCAATTATTAACAAACCAAGCGAACAGCAGCATCCTAATGACAACAAAGTTAATAAATGCTTTCATTTTCAATCTGTGATAACGTGCTGGGTTTACGATGCGTGCAGATCGTTCAACACTTGCATGTGCATGCACTTACTTTTATTTTTGTATGTGACGAATGCAAAATCATTTTTGAGAAAGATAAAAATGTTCTTTGTACTTTTGTTGCAGGCAGTCAGAAGCAGGAGACGAGACTGAGCGGAGGAGCGAGCAGGCACTGTTTCAACAACCTGAAGCCCAACACGCAGTATAAGATCAGCATCTACGCTCAGCTGCAGGACGGGACCGAAGGGCCTGCAGTCACCACCGCTGAGAAGACGCGTAAGGACCTCAGCTTTGAACACACGTGTCATTTACATGCTGCAGGTTGAGCTGCACTGCAGTTCCATGACTCTGGATTTCTCCTGCTGCTGCTATTTTAAGATCACTCCACAGAAGCCTCGTTTGTGTGTCTCTGTGTGCTGGGCTGCTTCCAGTCTTTCACATTGGGCACACTTACATATTGCATGCCATTGCACAAGATCTTCATTTCTGACGCCAGTGGCCAACGTTTATCTGTTGCCAACGTGTCCATTTATCCCTGAATAAATATTCAACAACAGTGTAACGAGGAGCTAAAAGGCTTTTAAGAGTGCAAATATTTCACAGTAAATGCATTTGTTGAGGGTTTCTCCACACCCTCAGAAACTCTTGAAATCAATGCCTCAAATAAGCTTAAAGATTTATTTTTAAATCTTAAAACGTTGATACTTTTCAGAATATAACGAATCATGTTTTGTGATGCCAAAGTTTAAAATGTAAAACGTGGTCTCCAGGTTGCTGAGAGCTGCTGCAGTGTGTGTTTTGGGCAGAAGGTTTTTCCAACTTGGCTTTGTGGGACTCAAAGCTGTGATCGCCAACACAGGATCGAGTCAGGCAGCTCCAACAAGGCAGACTGCAGCAGTCCCTACATTTATGCAGCAGTTGCAGATACAGACAAAGAATAGTTTGCATTAACCTCCTAAGACCTGAACTCTTCCACAGCAGCATTTTTAATTTCTCTTTGATATTTGGGCTGATTGGGGCCCGGTGAATATAAAAAGAAAGAATTACCAGATTTTTATTTTTACCTTTTTTTTGTTTTTAAGAAAAATCAGAGCCACATATGAGGATATCCGTTTAAAATGTTGATAGTATAATGTCCTCGTAAGTGGATATCAGGCCCCAGGAGAGCAAAATTGAGTATTTTGGTCTAAATAACCCAAAATGTGACGTCCACATATGTGGACGCAGGTCCTAGGAGGTTAATGTAAGAGTGGAACCTCCAACAAAAACAGCAAACACCTCGTGTAGAGAGAGCACGTGGAAGTTCTGATTGGTTATATGTTGATCGTTCATCATGTCTCAGAGAAACAAAAGAAATCCACTGAGCTGTGCTGCAAATATTTATTGTAATCGTCAATATCAGCCTAAAATCTCACGATCCGTGCATCCCTACATGACCTTTGTGTGGAGATCAGCCACTTTTGTTTCTGATAGGGATGCATGTGTGTAGTTTTTCCCATTTAGTGTCAGACAATGAATGTTTCAGAGCAGCCGCTCTCTTCTTTCTTCTTATTTGTGTTCTCTGAGAGAGCTAATGTGTGCGACTGTAACGCCGTCTCTCAGTCATTCTCGGGCTCGTTTATTTCGACCACAAACTGAGGACTGAAAACTTTGGCTGCCTCTAAGGTCGTCAGATCTGCAGCCAATTTGAAGCTGAAAAACTGGGAAATCCTGTAAACTGCTTTTTGATGTGCAGCGTGTCGCACAAACCCACTCGTGCACCGCCGACACATCCAGAAGTACTTTGCCTCCTCCATTCGATCTGCCAAACGCCCGTTTTGAAAGCGCCCTTACATGTGTCATATTAACAATATAGCAGAAGCACACGGCGGGGAAACACACACAATTATACACAAACTGCTGTCAGCTGTCATCGGTTGAAGAAGAAGCCCGGTCCGGGCTGGGAGGACGATCGCGTCGTTTTCATCATAAAACATCTTTTATCCTCGCCGGAGCGCCGAGCGCTGAATCCTCTTCCTTCTTTTCAGGATGAGCCTTTTGTTCTGCAGCAGCAGCCCCAAACACTAATCAAGACCCACTGTCTGGAGACGGGAGGGGAGGGTGACGGGGTGGGTGGGCTGTTGTTTTATTTTCAATGAGGCCCGCGTGCAGTAAATTCACTGCTCGCTTTAGTTATGTTCAGCTGCATCCAACACTTTAATCACCAGCTTCACTGCAGAGACGAAGACCTTTTAATCAACCACACGTCAGCGTGTCTCACGTGTCACTTTATAAGATCCACCGTGTGTTGAAGAAGCGCTCGAGATCACAGCCGAACCTGCGCGACGGTGCAGCTTTAATAACGAGTCGACCAAATAACTGGATGCAGTTTGTTTCCAGTCAACACAGAACCAGCAGCTGAGCTGTGAGACTCACAGGTTTCAGATGGATGCACATATGTGCTGTTTTATCAGTTTTTCCATTGTTATTGCAGCAATAGCAGTATTGATTAGTAAAATCAGCAGAGGGTGTAAAAAATACAATAAAATGGATAAAATGAAAGTTTTTGGAACTGCAGGCAAACTCAGTGTCTGGTAAATAAACATGGCGACGCCCTGTTGATGAGAATAAAGCAAAAAGAAGTTATAGTTAATCTCACATTCCTGGTTGTTTCCTCTGCACTGTGTTCAGCGCTGCTTTGAGTTTTTCAGTGCAGGCGATGATCACTGGAGGTCCTGCGCTGCTCTCATCTATGTGCACATTTGCAGTTTCAGCTCAGACACACAGACCAACTTTTACTTTGAGCACTTTTATTGTTTCTGAGGTCTCAGCGCGAGTAAACTCAGAGGTGAGCAGCTTGTTTCCTTTGCCAACTGTCTGCAGTTCACTGAACTTAGTGTTAAAGTTTCTGCAATATGTGCGTGAATGTTTTCATTCATGTGTTAGCAGTGCTACACAATCATAATGGGAGCATAGTGTTTCCTAAATCAGGCTGCTGATCTGAAAGCTAATTTCTGTGGCGAACTAAAATAAGTGAAGTGAGAATGACGAGCCGAGAGAAAAGCATAGTTTAGAGGCGGCACGGAGACGAGAACCCGCAGAATCGAAAACGAGACAAAGAAAATATCCACAGAGATACAAGAAAGAATGTTCCCTCCTCAAAGCTAAGCAGACATTTGTTTGCTTGAAGCTGCTCCCCTCTGTACCGCAGCTCTGCAGTGAGCCTCCACAATGATTTATTGCTTTGTTTTGATGCAAATGAAAGCCAGAGCCTTTCCTCCAAATGACTATCCCCATCGCTGCAGGCAGCCACTACTGAATGCTCCCTACCTGCCATCACAAGTAATTCTCAGCCTCAGGTAGCTGATTTACTGCCTAAACCGCGCTGAGTGCATAAACGCACAGAGACACTCAAAGACACACGTAGAATACAGGCAGGAAGTCAAAGGCAGACACAGTGGGAGTGCGCTTTGTGTGTGTGTGTGTCCATAGCTCAGCTGAGACAGTGTCCTTCGCCCTGCCAGGCTAAGTAAACAGTCTTCCAGCCAACCCAGGTGGCCTTGCATGGAATGGGAAGAACAGACTAAACACAGTCGTTATCAGGGTGTTGTTCAGCTCCAGCCTTGAGACCGCAGCTGGCACTGAAGGGGTATCCGCATGAAGTGATGGTGCTTTTTACTTTAGTGCGAACAGCTCATATGAATTTCAAAGCAGTTCTACAGTCCAACACTGGTCTCTCAATCTCCCGTTGGAGAGCCGCGAGCTTCTCCATGATGTTATCAAACTTACGATCAAA
The DNA here is from genome assembly GCF_056152115.1 of Neolamprologus brichardi. Classification (NCBI taxonomy): domain Eukaryota; kingdom Metazoa; phylum Chordata; class Actinopteri; order Cichliformes; family Cichlidae; genus Neolamprologus; species Neolamprologus brichardi. Next base: position 2,576,176 of record NC_142124.1, on the reverse strand, counting down.
GAGCAGATTCTGAGAACTCACAACCGCAGTGAGCTTCTCCAAGATCGACCGTGGCTCAGGGGGTTGGGAAGCGTATCTGTAACCGGAAGGTTGCCGGTTCGATCCCCGGGCTCTCTGTCCTGGTCGTTGTGTCCTTGGGCAAGACACTTTACCCTACCGCCTACTGGTGTTGGCCAGAGGGGCTGATGACGCGATATGGCAGCCTCGCTTCTGTTACAACCGTAGCTACAACAGTAGCTGCCTCCACCAGTGTGTGAATGCGAGAGTGAATGAATAGTGGCATTGTAAAGCGCTTTGGGTGCCTTGAAAAGCGCTATATAAATCCAATCCATTATTATCATTATTAAGATCTCATCCAGTTTGTGCTCAGAGATGTTATTCCGAGTATTCACAGCAGCCATAAGCTTCTCCAAGATCTTATCCGTGATGACTCAATGAGCCCATTTTGAGAAACTCACGCCTCGTCCCATCATTTCAATCCCAGCGGGCAGCCTTGTGGGGGTTTGAACAGCCAGTTCCACTTTCTTAATTCTTCGATAAGTCAGGGCCAAGCCAGCTCCGATCAGTATGTAGATATCTTCAGCACTCAGGCTCACCCGAGCCCAAACTTCTCGTTGAGAAAAGGTCAATTGTCAATTGCATTCAGAGACCAGTTGATTAAATCCATAATTCCTCTTTTAGGTTTTAGAGAACAGACTGTGAGAGAATGTTCAGGGAAAAGTAAAAACACAGACAAGACAAGGACACAAGAAGCGAAGCAGGGAAGATAAGGGAGAGGAGAAAAAGTGCGACCGCCTTCGCCAAGAGCCAAACGAGAAAAGGGTCATGTGGCACACGACGGTTGTTTTGTTATAATTACAGGCTGTCACATCCTCATGTGTATGTTTGTTCTGCAGTGCCCGTCCCGACCCCACCACCCACCAAGCCCCCGACCACCACGCCTACACCCACAATCCCTGCTGCCAAGGAAGGTAGGAGAGCAGTTTATAATACTGTCATTGATCGTCTCATCTTTCCATCTCTTTATGTTGATGTGTTGTTGTTGATGTGTTTTGGTGACATCAGGCTGCATCCAAACAGCTTCTTTTGCTCAGTTTTCAATAAATATGTATAAATATTTATGTATTATAGTTTGAAACATTTGTTTTTATGAAACGTTTTGCATAACCAGCTTTGATATTCTGATTTGTAGCAGGAGACCTTTTATTATTTTATAGGTGTGCAGTCAGACATGTCTTTGGCCCCCAGCCCTCGGGCCACTGACCGGTACCGGTCCGTGAGTCGTTCAATACCGGGCTGCGAGATTTGAGGCTCGGGTGTGAAATTTATGGCTTTCAGAGTTTTTATCGTTAACTTGGTTTCCCTGGGTTTTATTGTCCTATTTTGAAAGAAATATTTATGTGTTACCATAGCGACCAGAGAGCATTAAGGGGAAGAGAGGAGGAGGTTACTCTCAATGTTGTTGGTGCATTTCAGGAGGACGCTGCTAATAAAGTTACACATTTACACAGTAAAGGTGGGAATCACCATACATCCCACGATACGATATTATTGCAATTTTTAAAAATATTTTGCGATATTCAGATTCTGTACATAAAGGTAAACTTTATCAATCATCATTTTCTCTAATATCAAAGTCTCACACTCAGTCTTTCTCTCATTTCAGTTTGATTGTTGACAAACTGAACGGTTTGTATTACAGTCTAGTCCAACTTAACTGAATCAACCATCTGGTACAATTATAGCTATTCTGAACTATGCAGTTTATGAAAACTATGCAGCCCCTTCAGCAACTGAAGAATTTGAAAGTAAATTAAAACAAAATATAATTTTACATTAAATCAAAAAGTTTTAAACTTAATTAAAATAAAACATGTCTTAAATTAAAATAAGTAAACTGTCACATTTGGACAGTGAAGGAATGTCAGGATTCTTGCTCAGAAAAAGGATCAACATGCTCTGAAGTCAGAGCACAAAAACCTTTTTTGTAACAAAATATAGATTTCTGCTGTCCCTGTATCCATACATTAGTAGCAAACAAAATATCACCATGCTACACAGTATCCATTTTTCCCCCACCCCTATTACACAGAACATTCACGTTTATTATTATATTTACAGAGACAGTTTTTGTCGTATTATTTTATTTTGTTGTATTTATCCGCGACACCTTAAAGGCCGGTCCGTGAAGATAGTGTCTGACATGAAACCGGCCCGTGGCCGCTGTGATATGTGACACACTGTCTGAGATTTGCACGATGACGTTTTCTTTATTAACAGGACTGAAGTCCAGGCACTAACGTTTTGTACAATTCACTTGATAAGTGGAGGAAAATGGGTGGATAGACTGTACTGTAGTATTTTACGTGTAGACTGCACCACGATTGGACGAAGCCTGGGTGAGTCTGGAAAGTGAAGCCAGAGGCTGTAAGAGGCTTTTCGGGGACCTGGTGTGTTTCAGCTGCGTGCCCACAGACTTCACTCAAAATCCTCTCAGTTCACAATAATTCAGCTTTTAGGTGCTGCGATTGTCAGCGTCACTTCTCTCCACCTGTCAGATCCACAAAGTGCTGCACAAGCCAGTTACATTATCCCACAGCAAAGACGATGGTTTTGTAACCTGGTAACAAGAGTTTGAGATGATAAGTTCATGAGCTCTTTCCTCATCTGACAGCCATAGTTACCAGTCAGCTGTATTTATTTCTTATTTAATCTTATATTAATCTTACAATGTGGAGAATGGATGTTTATAAGGCAGAATCTTCATTCGCTGCACTTATTATGAGATTTCTCATTTAAGTTAAATATAATATCTGACACGAGCTTTAAATAGACTGCCAGATACATTCAGGGCGAGCGTTAAATGATGCACTTAATCTTCAATTTAAGGCCAACTGTTGCCTTTTTCACTCGGTGCTTTATTTGTTTCCTCGTGTGGACGACATTGAATCGTTGTACACTCCACTGGAGCGCCGTCAGAATAATGCCGTCGCGTGAATGTGAACGACTGTCAAAGATGTAATGAAGAATATTCTTAACGAGTCTAAATGATGACTGCAATTAACGCAGAACTGCAGCTTCAACGCAGACACAAGACACTGGAGCCATTACAGCTAAAGAATTATAAAGTACGACATAATCAGCCAGAGGAATTCAGTGTGCGGATAGCTTTGAGCGTTAGTAAGGGACGCTTCATTTTACCGCAGATCGCCGTCATCCTCACAATGTGAGAGTGTCTCAGGTTTTATCCTCAGATCATCTTTGCTGTGACAGAAAACATGTATATCAATGACAGGAAATATAAAGCAAATCTGCAGCTACAAGCTGAAACCAATAAAAAATAAATGCATAAATACTTCCGTTCATTTTTAAAGTATAATTTTTTGATAGACGTCCTGTGAAGTATTTTTTGGGGGCAGAGTTTGATCCGTATGCCCACCGATCAAATGTCACTCGTTAAAGACGCAAATCTGCAGCAAATTTCTAATGAGATCAGCTTCAGTGACATGTCAGGCTGAGAGTCTCAGACTTTCTCTCGATGTCACAGACAGTCAACATGCAGACAAGCTCACTGCACTAGAGAAGGAAGTAGGTCTCCTATTGGCTGCTTTCTGGGGTTCACGTAGAGCTGGGCGATAGAACGATAACGAGATGTATTGCGAAATAACTTTTTCTCGATAGAAAAGTTAAACTATTGCGATAGACCTCATCTCTCTTGTCCTCTTAAAAAAAAGAAAGAAGAAGAAGAAGAATAGCCAATCCAAATTAAGTAGCGCAGAGCCGAATCAATCACAGCCACAGCGTCACGTCACGTCACAAGTGCCAAGCCGCACATGTGTAATTGTTTGGGAAGCAGACAGCCGCCGTGCCGCCCGGGTAACGGAGGAAATGAGTGTGCCGACTAGAGAAAGATCAACCGAGAGCGTGAGCGAAGGTTACCGAAGAGAAAACAGATGATGGTTCCACCGCCGGAGAGATTGTCGGACAGAAGAGCCACAGAAGTTCTGTAGTGTGAAGGTATTTCGGCTATTTCAAGTCTGACAAAAACAGAGTAGCGCGCTGTAAATTGTGCTGAAAGCAGGTCTGGAAATACAATAAAGCGGTGCATGCTCAATCTCTGACTGGAAGCGCTAATTCGTCATTCGGCTTTTGTCAGACTAAAGTAACTGTTAAACTGTTTGAAAAGCTAAGCTATACAACAAGGAGAGATTGAGGATTTCCTTTTAGTTCTCAGTTTATTTGATATTGACAAAAGTTAGTCAATTTTGTTCTTCTGTAAAACAAACTAAGATTGATTTTTAGAATTAATATTTTGTTTCTAAGTGGAATTGACAGTTTAGTCTGTTTTGTTTGTTCTGTTTTGAAACTTAAACGCTTTAGCGGCTGCCTTTTGTGTAGTTTTCAATATTTGCCTTTATTTATCTGAAAAAGTCTCATGTTCCTTAAGTACATCTGCCCTGTTGAACTTATTATGGGAAAAAAATATTTAAATCAAAACAAGCTGCTGATTATTTCACATTTTACTTGTGAGCAACGGCACATTTAAATCTTACAAATATAGTTATTTGGCTTATATCGTGATATATATCACAATATATATCACGATATATATCGTTATCGCCTGAAATGAAAAAAAAACAAATATCGTGATATGAAAAAATCTCATATCACCTAGCTCTAGGTTCATCTAACTAAACCCAACCTTACCTTGTTACAAACTCATCCTCACGCTGGCCGGGCAGGAGAATGAGAGCTGGACAAATAACAACACACACAGTAACATGTGACACACAGTGTGTCTGATTCAGTGTAATTATAAACCAAGTCTTGGATCTGTTACAGCGGTTCTCATTCTTCTCACGCCCGTCACCACAGAATCACCAGCTTCACTTTCAAACTGCCACAAAAGGTTTCAGAAGAAAAAAAAACACTAACAGGTGAAGTGAATGAGTCTTATCTGTTATCAGTTATGTAGCATGTGCAGCAGGTTAGTGTAAGGACAGACGTGGGAACAAGTGAAGAGTGTTGAGAAGATGTAAGGAGGAGCTGAAGAGCATCGAAAATGAGACAGTTTGTAAATCAGAAACCAGTCGTGGACCTCTGCATCCACAAAAGACCCACTGATGTCCCTTCATTCCTGAATAAACCAGATTAATCAATCCAGAGAGACCCAAACACGAACATCGACAGCAGCACGAGCTCGCTGCTTTATCTTACCATTAACAAGCGCTCTCCACGGGACGGAGCAGAACTGCAGTAGTAAGAATGCACCAGCATAAAATCACTCTGCTTTCAAGACACATTCATTGAACAAAAACAAAGAAGGATGCTGTTTACGTGCTGTCGGCATCAGCGAGGAACAAATAAGGACATTTACACACAATGAAGATTTGTGGTGATTTAGAGAGAAACAGACGATCTGGACCGAGTCAGAAAGAATCCACTGACAACTAAACTAAACTAAAGCAATAAACCTTTCGGCCGTCCTGCACATAATGTGGAAATGTGCTTTCTGCATAAATCTTATTTGTGATGATCCAGAAAATTCAGAGAAACGATCACAGAGATCAACACATTAAATAATTCTCGCTGACGAGGAGAACAGTGGGTGTTTCCTCCTCACATGCTTGATTACAGTTTCCTCTACAGCCCTTGCAGCAGGTACACGCTGCTGCAGCAGGAGTTAAACTTCTGCCTTAGGAAACACTTCCACATGTCCCAAATATGGGATTCATAAAGTATTTGTTATCTCATCATCGTCTCATTTCAGTTTCTTCATCACTAGATGTGCTCTAGTTTTATAAAGAGTATCATCATCTGGTCCCTGCTCAACCCTGAATAGGATAAAAGATGAAGAAGAGTTCAGTTTCTCCACATTTGATAAATTGTCTTTGAATTACTGCTAATATTCCAGTTGCATTTGATGATGTTTAATTTGTTCATCTGTGGGTGGAGTCAAAATGCTGTAGTTCTGTACAGTGTTATGCCACAAGGGGGCGCTACACTGACAACAGAAAACAGAAAAAACAAAATCGATACTGTAAAATGTGCGTGTACTCATACTCGTAAAAGTTAACCGATACCATGAACCGATGCTAACTTATTTCATTAATCAGAGGGTGGCTTGTAATTTCTGTTGTAGTTTTTTAGATTGGCCACTAGGGGGACATCCCGCGCTAAACAGGCACAGGGTTAGGCGAGTGAGACTGGCAGCTCCAGATAAAAAAAGAGAAACTGGAGGCTGCTGTAGCTAGGCTAAACAAAATGTCAGCAGTGTGGAACAGCCAACTTTAACTCAGGTTTTGGAAAAGCGATGAAAAATGTCAAGAGAAAATCCACGGGCAGTTAAAATAACAGAGGCTCGACTCATTTTATTGCTCTGGATGACCAGCCAATGCCGGTCGTGGAAAACATAGGATTCTTCTCAGCATACTCGAGCTGCGATATGAAATTGGACACTCTGCTATAATTTAAAAGTTTATTTTATTCTCAAACCTAATTTGTATTTATTTTATTCCAAACAGAAGTGTTTATTTATTATTCTGAAAGCTCGAGACAGTGCCAATAGTTCAGTGATATTTTGTTAAATTACAATGTGGAGACTCTGCAATAATTTAACAGAAGTGCTTATTTTTCACTTGAAATTTTTTTGTGGTCATTTTTATTAAGATTTAATTTTTTATTGGCAGAGAATAAAATAAAACCTGTCTTCCAATTAATTGTATTTGTGTGTGTGTGTGTGTGTGTGTGTGTGTGTGTGTGTGTGTGTGTGGTAGAAGTATCGGTTTTTGTACTCTGTATCGGCAAATACTCAGATCCAAGTATCGGTATCGTATCGGTTTGAAAAAATTGGTATCGTTGCATCCCTAATAATACCAGCATAAAACTGTAAAAGTTCAACATAAAGCTTTAAATCTCTCCTGCTTTCAGCTGCTCTGCAACCAGCCGCAGTTTTGACAGCAGTGAACCAAAGTGTCCTTACAAAGAGCGGGTGAATAATTCTAACAATCAACTTAGAAAATATTATATTGGAACAAAATAACAATTTCAGTTTCACTCAGTCTGTATTCAGACTTCAGAACAAAGTCCGTTTGATTCCTCCTGAGATGTGTTTATTAAATGTTTGCAATAAACAAAGAGTCGAATGCTGGATTGAAGCGTCTGCAGATCAATGCGGCACCGGCTGACCCTTAAATAGGGTTTGATTAGAGGAGAGAAGGAAGTGATTGGAATGACTTTGGAAGAGCAGCAGAAGCAGCTCTGTGTTTTGCATTTAATGTGTTTCAATCGTTTACAAGTCGAAAGCTCTTTGAGTGCAATTAATCACAGGATTGCTTCACTCACAAGCTGCTTTTATTCATCGGTTTTCAAAACGAAGCCGGTTTGTTTATTTGCACGGCAATAAAGCGAACAAATGAAAGCAAGTGGATAAATATATGTTTTTAATGATAAATTATCCTTCAAAGTAAGTAAAAGAAAGCCAATCAAAAATGATATACAGCAGACTGACAACCTTTTTACTTATTCCCATTTGAAGTGTTGCCTCTGTGAGTCAACCAGTTGCTGTTGTTATGTTTACTTCATGTTCTCTGTCTCCTCGTTCAGTCTGTAAAGCTGCCAAAGCAGACTTGGTCTTCCTGGTTGACGGTTCCTGGAGTATCGGAGATGAAAACTTCCTGAAGATCATCCGTTTCCTGTATAGCACCAGCGGAGCTCTGGACCGGATCGGCCCGGAAGGCACACAGGTACCACCGAGGGCGACGTGTTAGCCTTTAGCGAGCAGCTCTCTGAGAGCTTTGGCGTGTGTTGCTCTCCATGCTGTGACTGACAGGTTATTGACAGACACGCCACAGAAACACCAGAAAAACAATGACTTGATGGAAAAATGTGCACTTTGCCTGAGGCACAGCAGGCTCCTCGTCCTCACTGTGGATGATGGAGGTTTGCAGCGCGCTGCTTTGGCAGCACAATGAAAGAGATCATCAGTGGCGGTGTCAGCACTGGCTGTGGGCGGGGCCATCTACAGCCCACTGCACATACCACACCTGTTTTATCAGTGTGTGAAGACCAGCGTCACACTGTCATACAAACCATGCGTCGTGTTGTTTTACGTGGATAAATATAGTTTTATTATTCACATATTAATTAACCAAAGTGTTGTCGCCTGGAATGACGCTGCAGCGGTGTGACTGCGAGCCAGCGAGGGTCATCGTTTGCTGGCTGATGAATCTGAAATCATAGAATAGAATAGAATTCAACTTTATTGTCATTGCACATGTCACAACAACGAAATGCAGTTTGCAGAAAGTGCTTTAGCAAAAATATAGATATATTATAAAAATGTGTCTATTATTGGTATGAAGGTATGTTATGAATATGCTATAAGTTTGTACAGGCTGTGAACAGGATATAAATATGAGAACTATACAGAAATATGAACTATACAAGTTCTAACAGTTGTAGAAATATAATTATTACTGTACAGAGTGAGATATGTGGCTTCTGCAGAGGTTCTGTACTGGTGGTTCAGTCCGTGTTATTATTGTGTGTATGAGGGTCCAGTTGTCCAGTTGTTTGTTTTTGTCCATTGTGTGTGTGTGTAGGTGGTTGTGGGTGTGTTTAGTCCATGAGTTTAACGTGGGTCAGAGGTCAGGAGGCAGAGGAGTCTGACAGCTGTAGGGAAGAATCGTCTCAGCAGGCTTGAGGTCAGGTGACTGTTCGTACGTCAGAGAGCTGTTACATAAACTTATCCAACAATTATCCAAGTAAGCTCACACAACGTGGAGACGGCTGCTCGTGTTGTTTGTTTCCTTGAATTTTGAGTAAACTGCAGTGACCCCAGCAAAGCTGCTTCCCTCTCCATCACTGCTCCTCCTCCACCCCCCACACATGCAGGGACCGTCCTCTCATCTGTCTCACGAAGAAACCACAGCTGGATTCACCATCGTCACATTTACAGTCACCAAATGTGACAATGGTGAATCCATTGGTTTAATACCCATCTTTATAGTCTCAGCAGTTTTATTATTATTATTATTATTACTGTCGGCCTGTGTAAGACGTGATTGTCTGTAGCTGTTAATGTGGAGACGTTTGTTCTAACGAAACCGTTTCACTCACGATGTCGCTGCATATTTAAATCGGCCTGTTTATGTTTGCCAACACTACCACTGATACATCACAGCTGATCATATGAAAGCCACCACTTCAAAATCCTCTTTGTGGACAGACTTAAAGACCGCGCTCCATGAATTTTCTTCTCACCAGATCACATTTGATTTTTCATATCTTCACTATTGTGGGACGTGACAGAAACGAGTGAGTCTACCACGTGCACAGAGCAGCCTCCTCGGTAATTAAATTGTAAAAAATCTTTAAACTCAAAGATCTGATATCTCGTGGTTGTTTCTGTGGCCTCACTCGGTCCTCTTCATCTAAACGAGTTTCCCCGTCAGCTGTAGGAGCGTCTGATGCACTGCAGATGCAAAGAAAAGGGAAACTTTCCAGGACAAACTAGAGAAAGAGAACAAACTGTTTACATACAGCAAGCTTCTCCCAGTTGAGCTAAACCTCTTTTTCACTCCTGTGTTCAGACTCTCGCTGTAGCCAATCAGCGCCAAGTTTCCTCTAAGCTGCTCTCATTTCGATTTTTTGTTATTTACAAATAAAGACTGTTCCTGAGTGGTCTCCCAGGTGGCCACAGCCCACTTCACTCATGAAACAGCTCATTCCCACGCTGTGTTACAGCTGCTCACGTGTCACAGCGCCATCAAGTATCGGCTCAGTTTGTCTGAGCTTTAGAGAACATCGTACATACTGTCTTTAAATGCTGTGATATACTGTAGAACAAGCGTATATGTGACAAAGTAAACAAAGCGTTCCAGGTGGAAGAAAACAACAAAACAGAAGGTAAATATAAACGTCAGCATGATTTTATGAAGCAGTCTAAACTAAGAGAGCTGTGGCTCTTTCTGAACAACAACCTGGATATCGATCAAAGTAGCTGAAAGAATCAAATCTGCCCTAAAGAGGGTGAAACAGGCTCTCAGCAGCAGCTCAAACACACAGCTCAACCAGACTGATCCACTGGTACTGGCCAAGTGCTTGCTGAGTGCTCCACCCAGCTCACTGTTTCCACAGCAAGAAGGGAAGTAGCTAAGGCAGCAGCACACAGCCACCCACAGCAGGCCACAAGTGCTGCGTTCAAGCCAGGAACAGATGGAGGAACACAAACGTTTTGATCTGAAGTTCAAACAAACAAAAAATAATTGCTTAAAAATATAAACTGTGGGGTTAATGTACCTCACTGCTTTAAATGATTCCATCTAACACAGCCTGACTCTGTGCCCACTGCAGGCTTATCATCCTGTATTATCTTATACTTTATTATTGAAAACAGAAATCTATCCTCCATTTTTCATAGTTTTTAAATATAATAATTCTTAAAGACCTGTCCAGTGATAAACTGATTCATTAGGAATCATTTTGACAGGAGCATCGAGGCTCTCGTTGCAGCGGTGTAACCCTCCTCTGTCTCCATCATCATCCTTCTCTGCTCTTTGTGGTCGTTACAGTCGCTCTGTACCTGCCAACATCACGTGTAGTGATGCTGAATGTTTCAAATAGAATCACGGTTGTATAAAAGTAACACAAACATGTTCACTTTCTAAATGATGAGTCTAAAAGGATTCAGTGAGATGAGCTTTTCTGTGACGATGCTTCTTCTCGTAGTCTCCTCCTAACCCTCGTCCCCTTCACCTAACAGTGGCCTACTTCCTCTTTTGTTTATTAGCTACGCTCATGTGTTTTGTGACAGGTGGCTATTGCCCAGTTCAGTGACGATGCCCGGACAGAGTTTAAGCTGAACTCCTACAGTGACAAGGAGGGTCTGCTGGACGCCATCAACAAGATCTCCTACAAAGGAGGAAACACTAAGACAGGTGAGGACGCGCACAGCGTGCAGGCTGCTGCTTTTCTGTGAAAGTGCGTATGAGTCACTGACGCTGCACGAGTGTGCTGGAGTCTCAGGATGACAGATGTTGGCGTGCGTGCTTGAAGCCGGTGCGATGCAGTGTACAAATGTATACAAGCTGTGCGACTGTGACAGATCAAATCCGTCTTTACCGCAGCAGATATAATCTCTAAATGTGAGAAAGACACCTGGTTGAGACAAATCCACAGTGTGACGTGCACACGCTCAAACACAACTCCCTCCTGACGTTATCAACACTCCTGAGCAGGAGGCGACCGCAAACAGAAAATTAAATCACTGTGGAAAAGTGTGTTGTCCTCTCGGCTCTGTGTCAACATGCGTGTGTGCAAGTCAAGCATGTTCATGCAGAGTCGTATTCATGACTGTGTGTGTGTGATGAGAGGACGTCTGTAGGGAAGCAGTGAGAGGTGTAGTCATTAATCGTGTTTACAAAGCAGCGCGGGCGGTTTCTCCTACAGGGATGAGACTGATAGATTTGTATCAGCGTCACTGGTGGGGAGGAATTCTCCCGCTGCTGATGTGTTGCTGGAAAACACGAATCCTCCGTTTCTCACAGGAAGCAACAGTTTCTGGGATCGCCGCGTTGCAATTAGCAATGTGCTTCCTGTTGTTTCCAGAGGCCTAGAAACATCTCTGATGTCTGGATGTATTAACGGCCGTGCAGCAGACAGGTGCACATGGATTTGTTAATGACTCAGTCAAGCTGTGGTTTAAGGTTTGGTTCTGAGTAAATATACAGAAAAAAGACAAAAGCAGCTCCGTAGATGAAAGTTAATAATCATTATTTGACTTTATGGGGTTTTTCCATTTATGCACTAAAGACATAAAGTGCACTAGTTCCAGTCCCAAAACCTCTTTCCTGATTCTTAACCCTTTAAAGCCGGTCAGAGCTGCACGCTCTGTTTTGCGTAACTATTTTTAAATCCTGGTAGCTCTGCAACCACGTGAGCTAGCACAATAATTGTTTTTTGCATATGAAACCGGAGGAGTTATACTTACATCTTATGCCATCAGCTTGTCCTCGGTCACAGTTTCCTTCCACATATAGTTTTGCAAAAACTGCATAAAAAGCACTTGCAGCAACAAAAACATAATATTCCAGAAACACGCTTTGCCGATCCGATCAGCTGTTTGTAACACTTCCTACGTCCATCAACATGAACTATCGCATGTCCGCCATGACCTGCCCGAAACCGGAAGTGACGTCATTTTCGCGGAAATGTAGTTTTTTACCATCAGGGCCTCATGAGCCTATACTGGTGTTTTTAAAAGTTATCTTTGACTTTATGACTTTCTGTGTGGTTTCTGGGATGCTTAGGACTCATATTGCACTGCTGGAAATAGTTTATTTTGATGCATATGCTGCTTTTTTGCAAATTTGCATTATAATATTTATTTTCGTTTTTCCTGCAGTGTATAAAAATTGGTGTATTTCAAAAATAAAACTATGAAGACACTCAAAATAAATTTCCTGTGGTGGGAAACTATTTTGTGCAACTTTTTTGTATTTACAGTTTTGAGGGATAAGCCTCTTAAATTTCTCTAACTAGAAATATATGTTAAAAAGACAAAAACAATTTTCAATTTTTTTGTAGTTTATTGCACTTTTTTGCAATTTATGTAATTACTATGCACTTAATGCAGACATATTATTAAAATTTAGGCTGTAATGGTTGTATTGATGTATAGCAACTTGAAATGCTCCCAAAAATGGCTCCACAGCATGTAAACATATAATATAAGCTCTGGCGCACTTGGTTCTATGGTAGGTCTTAAAGGGTTAAGCAACATGAAGACGCGGTGCCGGGAAACGTCATGACCAAACACCAAAGAAGAAGACACAAATCATGAAACAGCTTATAATGACAATATATAACATAAATAGCAATAATAATACTACTAAAAATATAGTCATCTTCATCACCGCTGTCATTGTCATCATCTGTCATCATGTTGATTTGTTAATTCTGCAAAATGAAATTTATATTAAATGAAACAAATATTAAGCAGTGGAAAAACCACATGAGGCTGTATGAGCACATTTCTAAGGCATGAAAAGAACAGAAACATTCAAATAAACATCTAAACATTAATATGTGACGGTAACTGTTGGTAGTAATGTGTAAAATCTGATCATAGTTGAAGAGTGTGAGTAAGTCGGGGGTCCCGGGTGTCTGGTGGGTGTCTGAGCCTGCAGCACAGTGTGTGTGTGTGTGTGGGGGGGGGGGGGGCAGCCTTAGATGTTGAGCTGGTCCTCCAGCTGCTGCAGAAACATGAATTCTCTTCACACATTCAGTGAAACTTGTGATGTGATTTCCCTGGTGGGACGCTGTGATGCAACACTCTCTGATGTGCATCAGCATGCATCAATAATCACGTCCTTTCATCACGGTTAATGCTACAGTTTGTACAAACCCTTAAGCTTCCTTTCTTTAATGTTTTTAACACTTAACACTGTAAACGGGGATCCTCTGAAGTTGGTGGTGTTGCAGGACTTTCTGACTTCCTCTCAGAATAACGTCTGCCACACCGGAGACTGCAGCTGAAAATTGATTAATTCTGATTTCCCATCACTGCCAAGTCCGCAGTGACAGACTTGCAGCTCCGCTAATGACTTTTTTAACCAGAACAGATGGTGTGAAGTCAAATCAGCATAATAAAACATCCTCTGGTAATAGACATGTTGTTTCAAATAACTCGTCTGCTGCTGAGAATACGAAGCTGAAAACTAAACGTAGAATATTTGGAGTTATTGGAGACGGTCGTTGTGTCTGCTCACTCAGGTCGAGCCATCCAGCACGTGAAGAAAAACATCTTCACAGAAGAGGCGGGAGCGAGGAGAGGAATCCCCAAAGTGCTCGTGGTGCTCACTGACGGTCGGTCTCAGGACGACGTCAACAAAGTCTCCAAAGAGATGCAGATGGAAGGTCAGTTGTTTCTGTGAAGCTCTGAAGAAGGCCTCGAGCTGCGGTCTGTGTTAATGAAAGGCCAAACTTTATCTGTCTTTAAAATGTGCAAGAGTCTGCGTTCATGTTGCTCCTCCAGTTTTGTTGGATCTTTCTCTCTCTGAATTCCCATCAAAGGTTACATCGTGTTTGCCATTGGCTTCGCTGATGCTGACTACGGGGAGCTGGTGAGCATCGCCAGTAAACCCAGTGACAGGCACGTCTTCTTTGTGGATGACCTGGACGCCTTCAAGAAGATTGAAGAGAAGCTGGTGACCTTTGTGTGTGAAGCTGCAACTGCCAGTGAGTCCCTGACCTGACGTTAGAGCTAAATGTAGTCCTGAAGAGATGCCTGCACTGGACATTAGAGAGTAAATTATACAACATGTGGTGCTTTTTAAATATTTGTCATCAAACTCACTTTTTGCCTTTCGCAGCGTGTCCGGCTGTACCGATGAGTGGCAGCACGATGCCAGGTAAGAGCTGGAGCGTTGCTGCAGCCAGCCTGCTGTGTCCATGTGTCCATGTCTCACGGTCTCAGTTATGAGCGCTTACAGAATAACTTCAAATAGGAAACAGAATATAAATCAAGTGTGAGCTGTGGTTTTAATGTGTTTGGATGAACACAATAATGTTAAACAAACAGTATGGAGAGCCAACACTGCCAACACATGTAAAAACAAATAATTTAAACAACTGAGAATGTTGTTCATCAAAATGTCATTAATCATCAACATATCATTCTTTTTATTATTATATTTAAATTTTCAGAATAAGCTGTTGCTGTTTTATTTCTTCTATATTTTTTCTTTTCATTTTTAATACATTTTAGTTATTTGTTTTATTTTAATAGCATAATTTACATATCCTCTTTTTGTGTTATGAATACATACAAAATGAAATTAAATGGTGTCTGTTTATCTGACATTTCATGAATAAATAGATTTCTATTGGTTTTTGCTGCATTTATATTCATTAAAAATGGACCAATACATTTGCTGAATATGAGTAAGGGCCAGTATTTAACAGATGGTGTTTACTGTTGACAGAGACATCTGTGGTATCACATCAATATCTTGCTGGGAGAATTGAAGCTCTGAAAGACAGAACAGGGCAGATATGTTTTATAATGAAGAGCTCTGACAAACAGCAACAACAGCTGAATAAAAGATATTAAACTATTTGTTATTCAAACATCATCATCAGCCCCAGATTTCACAGTTGGCACATGTTTGTATTATTTTATTTTATTTTATTTTATTTTATATTATTTTATTTTATATTATTTTATTTAATATTATATTATATTATTTTATTTAATATTATATTATTTTATATTATATTATATTATATTATATTATTGAGTCACTTTGTTATTTATTTTTAATAACTTTTTATTTTTGGCAGTTTTGGCCCTCTATACTGGTGAAAACACAGCCTGTAGTTTTTAGTGTTTATGGACTCTGGTATGTTTAAAATGGTTGGCTGAATTAAATATCTTGTATCCTGCTGTCATGTCTTGTATGTCTGGGCTGCTTTTTCTTCAGCTCTATATTTCTTTACTTACAAATGTACAAATACTTCATCTTTTGCTGTTTTTCTGCTTGTTGTAACTTGTAGAATTTGCTAAACGGATCAAAGTCCTGCTTTTATTGAAATGGTTCCAACAGGTAATAATTGCTCCTTGTGTCATCAGGCTTTCGCATGATGGAGCTGTTCGGGCTCGTGGAGAATCGGTACAGCAGCATGGCTGGCGTTTCCATGGTACCCGGCACCTTTAACACGTTCCCCTGTTTCCACCTGCACAGCGACGCGCTGCTGGCACAGCCGACCAGGTACACAGGACACAGTCTCCACGCTCATAAAAATAGCACCTTATTTATTGGAAGCTTCACTGCTGCACCTTGATGGAAACGACATCATAGCATGTTTTTCAAAGACAGATGAAAGTGCAGCAAATACAGTGGGGCAAAAAAGTATTTAGTCAGCCACCGATTGTGCAAGTTCCCCCACTTAAAATGATGACAGAGGTCAGTAATTTGCACCAGAGGTACACTTCAACTGTGAGAGACAGAATGTGAAAAAAAAATCCATGAATTCACATGGTAGGATTTGTAAAGAATTTATTCGTAAATCAGGGTGGAAAATAAGTATTTGGTCACCTCAAACAAGGAAAATCCCTGGCTCTCACAGACCTGTAACGTCTTCTGTAAGAAGCTTTTCTGTCCCCCACTCGTTACCTGTATGAATGGCACCTGTTTGACCTCATCATCTGTATAAAAGACACCTGTCCACAGCCTCAACCAGTCAGACTCCAAACTCCGCCATGGCCAAGACCAAAGAGCTTTCGAAGGACACCAGGAAAAGAATTGTAGACCTGCACCAGACTGGGAAGAGTGAATCTACAATAGGCAAGCAGCTTGGTGGGAAAAAATCAACTGTGGGAGCAATCATCAGAAAATGGAAGACATACAAGACCACTGATAATCTCCCTCGATCTGGGGCTCCACGCAAGATCTCATCCCGTGGGGTCAAAATGATCATGAGAACGGTGAGCAAAGATCCCAGAACCACACGGGGGGACCTGGTGAATGACCTGCAGAGAGCTGGGACCAAAGTAACAAAGGTCACCATCAGTAACACACTACAACGGCAGGGAATCAAATCCCGCAGTGCCAGACGTGTTCCGCTGCTGAAGCCAGTGCATGTCCAGGCCCGTCTGAAGTTTGCCAGAGAGCACATGGATGATACAGCAGAGGATTGGGAGAATGTCATGTGGTCAGATGAAACCAAAGTAGAACTTTTTGGTATAAACTCAACTCGTCGTGTTTGGAGGAAGAAGAATACTGAGTTGCATCCCAAGAACACCATACCTACTGTGAAGCATGGGGGTGGAAACATCATGCTATGGGGCTGTTTTTCTGCCAAGGGGACAGGACGACTGATCCGTGTTAAGGACAGAATGAATGGGGCCAAGTATCGTGAGATTTTGAGCCAAAACCTCCTTCCATCAGTGAGAACTTTGAAGATGAAACGAGGCTGGGTCTTCCAACATGACAATGATCCAAAACACACCGCCCGGGCAACAAAGGAGTGGCTCCGTAAGAAGCATTTGAAAGTCCTGGAGTGGCCTAGCCAGTCTCCAGACCTCAACCCCATAGAAAATCTGTGGCGGGAGTTGAAAGTCCGTGTTGCTCGGCGACAGCCCCAAAACATCACTGCTCTTGAGAAGGTCTGCATGGAGGAATGGGCCAAAATACCAGCTACTGTGTGTGCAAACCTGGTAAAGACCTATAGTAAACGTTTGACCTCTGTTATTGCCAACAAAGGTTATGTTACAAAGTATTGAGTTGTATTTTTGTTATTGACCAAATACTTATTTTCCACCCTGATTTACGAATAAATTCTTTACAAATCCTACCATGTGAATTCATGGATTTTTTTTTCACATTCTGTCTCTCACAGTTGAAGTGTACCTCTGGTGCAAATTACTGACCTCTGTCATCATTTTAAGTGGGGGAACTTGCACAATCGGTGGCTGACTAAATACTTTTTTGCCCCACTGTACCTTCTGGAAAGAGAAGCGAGCTTTGATTTCACCAGCTGAGTATCGACTGCATCCAGAGCCATAACCTCACTGTTTGACCTAAAACAGACATCACCAATGAGGACGTTTACCCGCTCTGATGTTTTCACCCTGGCTCACAGGTACATCCATCCTGAGGGGCTGCCTTCTGACTACACCATCACCCTGCTGTTCAGGCTGCTGGCCGACACTCCCGAGGAGCCTTTTGCGCTCTGGGAGATCCTCAACAAGAACAACGAGCCTCTAGTGGGAGTCATCCTGGACAGTGAGCTGAGACATATTTATTGTTCCCACTTTATTTCTACACTCAAACCTATCAAAATAAATCAGTGAATACAACATATTTACCTGATGTTAATGAAAAGGAGAGTCGGGTACAGTAGAAGCTGCTGTGTTCTCATTCTTATAAATGTTGTTTTATTTGTTGATTTATTATTATTTTAATTCTCATGTTTCTTCCTGCAGACGGTGGAAAAACTCTGACGTTTTTTAACAACGACTTTAAAGGAGAGTTTCAGACGGTCACCTTCGAAGGGCCGGAAATAAAGAAGCTCTTCTTTGGAAACTTCCACAAGGTCAGAATCACACCTGACCTCTGCTGTCTGTTTGCCCGACACATGGATGAGTGATCGTCTGATTGGCTGACAGGCTAGAGAATAATTTGAACTTTAACCCTTAAATATTTACCAAGATGATGTGTAACATAGATGTTGGACAGTCAGAAATCATACAAGCAAAATATTTTATTTTATTTTTTTTTTTTTTTTTTCTGTCCCATTTGGTTCTTTAGTCGTCAGAATTGTTGTCTGAAGACCAACAAGGAGACCCAATGGATTTATTTTGCCAAATGGATCATCATGGCATTGCCGTATTGGTCCATTTGATCGACCTTTGTTTTTATTATTTATTTTATTTTCAGTTGTTACAGACGGGACAGACATGAGTGAGGGATAGGAAAGGGAGAAAGAAAGAGGAAGGAAAAGAGAAACAGAAGGGGAGAGGGACAGTGAGAAAGGGGGGAAAAAATATCTCCGGGATCACCTGTTGAGAGAAAAGAATAGAAAACAAGCAAAAAAAACATACTAAAAAATATTTTATAAGCAATATTAAAAACATAGTGGAAGCTGGGACAATGATGTTGGAGTCTGTCTGTCCTGCACATTAACATACAGAGTCTGTGGTCTGATGGAAGCTCCTTTGATAGCTAAATGCAGCTACATGCAGGTGTGGGAGGTCCTGCAGGGTCATTGTGCTGCAGGCTGCAATCACACGTTGAAGGTGCTTTTAGTTTTTAGGGTGGGGTAAACCGAACCCGCTGACAAACGAACGTGTCAAAACAAATCGAGAGCAGATGCAAGAAATAGTTTGTGATGCGTCCAAGAGGGAAAACGTGTTGGTGGAAGTGTTTGAAGTAATACAGGTCTGGTAATATTTTACTGAGTAAAGTTTATTTATTAAGAGCTTTTCATAGACATGCGGTCACAGAGCGCTGAGCATGAAGGGTGAAATAAACAGAAGGTTAAGAAATAAAATAGAAAATATAAGCAATAGAAAGGGTTACATGTTTACAAGCATTGATCAACAAAAGACTTGTTTGAACAGAAAAGGTTTCATCTGCTTTCTAAAGGATTTCACAGAGTCAACCAATCGCAGCTGTGGTGGTAAACTGGTCCACAGACTGAAAGGCTCCGCCCCCTTTGCTCCAACAAACTCTGAGCCTGTGACAGAGACAACGAGCTGCTGTGTGTTTTATAAGGAGCTTGGATTAATAATCTGGGGCCTGGTCATTTGCTGTACTTGCTAGAAGATGTTAGCAGCCTGGCTGCTGCGTTTTAGTGTGGAGGTGATCAAACATGCTGAGAAACTTTCTTTAAGTCTTATTGGTGTTCTTCTGCAGTGGATTGATTAAAATTATATAGATGTTTTTCCACTGGTTTGTTGACTGACAGTTTCACAGGTTTCTATTGACAAGCTCTGGTTCCTTCCCTCCTTGCACTCATTCCTCTGCCTCGCGAGGCCTTGTCGAGCAGTGTGACAGTAGTGGAAGTCCTGACAGGCGTGCTGTAGTCGAGTCACGCCCCGAGCCTGAACCTGCTCGCAGTCGTGTTGTGTTTTTGTCGGCATGTCGGAGTCGAGGGACGCTGACTGATCTGCTGTCTGCGTGCTGTCAGCAGAGCTGATCCTCCTTACCTTTTCACCTTTTGTTCTGCTTGCTCTGCGTGCGTCTGCCTCTGCATCTGCAGCGCCTACCTGACGAGTCTGTGTGACATTTGTATAGGACTCTGTGATTATGGATCAGAGGACATAAATGATTTGATAGTCAGCTCAGTTTGGCAATTATCCTGCTTTTAAGTACTTTGAAGATTAAAAACGTCTCCTGTAAGTTCTCAAGTTCAGTTTTTCTTCAACTTTTTCTCAGTTATTTGACAAACGCAGGACGTGATGTGTTTTAGTGGCTAAAAACTGACATTTGGAGACATGACTGAACATCTACACTGCACACACTTACTGACAGCACACATGTGGGTTTACATGTTCCTCTTTAAGACCGCCCACTTAAAGATCCCTTTCTTCTGATTGGCTGCCCTCACTGGTTTCCTGTTCTTGAACATCTGGATGTTAGTGACATCATCATGCAGTATGAAGAAATCAGCCCGGCAGTAAAGTTAGAACAGGGTTGCTGATTATTGAAAGCTTACTCTGATTCTCTGGAGAAGTTTGTCCCCTTTACACGTGAACTTTGACCTCACCGCAGAGAGATTTGTGTAAATCACAGTCGCTCTGTTGCAGATTGTCAGTCTCTTTATCTACAGTGTACAGCAGGGACACTAGTGCTTTTTGTTGTTCTCACTTTTAAAAACTAGTGACTGTGACATGTGCAGCGCACCAACATGGAGTTTGCACCAACATGGAGTTTGCACCAACATGGAGTTTGCACCAACATGGAGTTTGCACCAACATGGAGTTTGCACCAACATGGAGTTTGCACCAACATGGAGTTTGCACCACAGCTGAATAATGGAAACCACCCCTGACATCAGCAACAACAATGACCCGACATAACCAAACTTAAACTCCTCTCCTGCAGCCAAACTGAACCCAGCTCTGCTCATACGTGCACATCACTGCCAGCGCTTCTCTTATTCACTGATAATGATTATTTTTTGTCAGAATACTTTAGAGATTTTTGCACATTTTCAGTGACCAATCAGAAGTAGGTGCCTAACAGCTTCTTTTAGCAGCTGCTCGTAAACCTGCTGCTGTGAGCAGAACAAAGATATGAAAGAAATGTGACGCATGAAAGTAACAGCAGCGCTTCTCCAGGTTCACGCTGAGCGCTCTGTGTTGTGTTCATTGTTTGAACACATGTGTGATGGTTTTGATTGTTTAACATGCTGTGAGTGTTTCCAGGGTTTAGTCGTTTAGTTCGTAGGTTTCGTTCCTCTGCCGTCCGTGTTTTGTGTGTCACGTCTCTACTGTAGATTTTGTTCTGTCTCCGTGTTTAATCATCTGTCGTCGCTGTCAGCTGTGTCTCCTTATGTCTGTGTCTCTGCTCAGTTTCTAGTCTCTACTTTTCTGTCTCTGTGCCTTTCCTGTGTCCCACGTTTAGTTACTCTTGTCTCCATGTCTCAGGGTCAAGTCTGCATCTTTGTGAAGGTCTCTTGTCCTGTGTTCAGTTTTGCTTCCTCCCCTGTTATGTCTGATTTAGGGCTGCCACGATTAGTCGACTATTAAAATCGTCGACGACTGATTTAATAGTCGACGCATCGTTTGAAGCTTTGTAAGATCACAAAAGACGCAGGAATAAGTAGCAGGATTTAAGAGTGTAATAACGGACTGAAACAGAAGATGGCAGCACTGCATGTACAAGGATACCAGCTGCCGTTAAACCCCGAAGAAGAAGAAGAAGTAGCTCTGTCCCAGAATTCATAGCGCAGCCCAGCTTAGTTTCCAACAATGGCGGCAGCTAGTTAGTTTTAATATTACTCTTATTATTCTTTCTGGGTCACAAAATAAACGTTGAACATATTTTCAGGCGAGAATGTAGCTGTGTAAACCTCAAATATCTGCTCAGTTTATCAAGACACCGCATATTTTCAAAAGCGCTCCGACGTTTTCGGAGACGTCTGTTACCCACTAGCTCGATAGCTAGCCGGGGGCTAGGCTAACTAGAGCCGTGAGAACACCGGACTCCTGGCAAAGCGTTTTCAAACCCACCGCCGTCTTTCGCTACTCAGGTTAAACATGATATATAAGTCACTTAGATAACTTAAAAATGTTATTGTTTGGCTTTTTTTAGTATTTTATTTGTTCCTGAGTAAATCGGTTTGGCTGAGATTAAAGTTATAGTTTTTACACAGCTGAATAAACGTCAAGCAGACAGCTGATTATCAGAAGTGTGAGATGCTCAAGAATTTACTCCGGTGTTCTGTTATATTTTAGATAGCAAGGAGTTTATTAAACTTCACCGAAACAATCTGCAAATTTCATTAAAATTTAATAAACTATCATCTTGTCTTTATTTTTAGTTAGCACAGACCGTAAACACTTAAAGCTGTAAGCTAATGATAGTTATATAAGAGCAGATGCTGCTGGTGCAATAAGCTGTACGTTTTACGTCCAATGGATGATGATCTGATTAGTCGACTATCAAAATAATCGTTTGTGGCAGCCCTAGTCTGATTACTTGCAGCTCTGTTTCCCTCCCATCGTTACCCCCACATGTATTTAAGCCCCGTGTTTTCCTCTGCCCGCCGTCGTGTCATACAGCCTCCCTGCCGTGTGTTTCCCTTGTGCTCCTGTCTAATTCCTGATTCTCAGTTCCAGGTTTGTTTTCTTGTCTAGTTTGCGTTTCTAGTTTCCTGGTGTTTTAGTTCTTAGTTTCCATGTCCAGGGTGTTGGTTTGTTTTATGGAGGATTTCCCAGCTGCTTGTACAAGTCCTGTGTTTGGGTCAGCGTCCCACGACAGACGCCTCACATCATGTAGCCTGAAGTATTTTATCCTCTCAGCATCAACACCAAATGCAAACACGGCTAGTTGTAATGTAAAGCAGAATATGAGAGAATAAATGAATTGTTCCTTTACTGCAGTTGCTCTTGTTTCATTATTATTATTATTATTATTATTATTAGGAAGTTTGGAATGTGTAGAAATTCTAGTCCCGTCCTTCCAAATATAAAACTCGTGTTAGCTTCAGTGCACCTCGTGTACACTTTCAGCTGCGCTGACTTGTTTCTCGCTGTATTAACATTAAATTTAATGTTCAATTCCAGATGCAACACAACATTAACCAAAGTAGACATCAAACTGTCAAAGAAGCGCAGATTGATTTCTGCAGTGGAAACGAATCTGACTTTTGCAGGCATTAGGAATCTGAATTATTATAATCATTTTTTTCAACCCATAATTTAGCAGACTATAATTATCTGAGGACGCAAAGCGGCGAGAAAAGTATTTCATCCGACATTAAAATCCCACCTAAAAGTAAAAAAGTGTTTATCTCCTCTGATCCAGGTTATTACAGGAGCTTTGAAGGCTTCACAAACGCTCGTCTGCAGCTGTCAGAGCAAATAGAAACATTTCTTCATCCATGCGTACGTGTCACGGTCTGATGCAGGCATATAGAAACTCAAATTACAGAGCAGCCTTTTTTTTACAGCCTGTTTTCTTTATAGCAGCGTGCGTATGTTTTGCATTTTGAGTGTCCGCTCTGCCAGGATAAACATAGACCGTTTTAACAGTTTAATTTGCACTTTTCAAAAGTAGCGAAACACGAACAAACAACTCAGACGCTCCAAAAACAGCTTCTCTGTAAACCGCATCACTTTCACCAACAGAGCACTTACAGACGGAGGTCAGTGGGTTTCAAGGTGTGTTAGTGTGTGTGTGCATTTGTGTGTACTGCTGCTGTGAAGCCAGCAGAGTCGCTGACAGCAGCCTGGGGGTCTGCTGCGATTTTGGGAGAGGAGGATTAACGGTGAGGAGCCACTCGGAGTCGACAGGCGGCGTTTTATCCGCCTCGCAGTTCGGCTCTCGACTGTCCGTGATGGTGACAGTAATACCTGTGTGTGTGTGTGTGTGTGTGTGATTATAAATAGTGATGTCACTCAGTGAGATAATTCAGTCTCTGCTGGTTTGTGTCCCAGTTCCAGCTCAGGCTGTGCAGCTGCTGTAACACAGTCCTGTGGGAACAGTGTAAAGTGCTCCCTGTGGGTGTTTTTCTTTAACATTAAATTAATTGAATGTGGCTTTAAAAAAGAAAAAGCTCATAGTAGGGCTGCACGATTTTGCATAAAATGAGAATCACGATTTTTTGCTTAGAATTGAGATCACGATTCTCTCACGATTCTCTTTTCCAGTATAAATATTTATTGCTCTTATTAACTGCACATCAACTTCGTAACAGTTGAGACTGAACATAAAAACAATAAATAAACATAAAAACAACAAATGTCTCACGTTTTGTCGTTGCTGCAAAATGTTGTACTGCTTGAAATTGCGTCTCCACCGTTGCTCGACACTGCGTGTATAGAGCAGGTAGTGCAACAATAGGAAAATAGTTGCGGGACGGCACTGTGTAGCGTTTGTCTAGGGTGTTGATCATTTTCCTAAATCCCTCGTTTTGCACAGTGTTGATGGAGCCATATCTTTGGTCAGGTGATAAGTGATAGCCTCCGTAATTTCTTTGTGCCTGCGGGAGTTCGACGGGTATGGGGAAGCGCTGTATAAGGTTCCCGTTATTGATGTTTGGGTGGTTGACCGGGACGGATTTTCTCCTGTCACTTTCTCGTCATCCCTGACGTGCTCTCCGTTGTTTTTCCTGCTAATTTTAGCAGCCAGCTTCTGTATCACGTGGTATAAGGCTCCGCCCTCGTCATTTGTTGAGCAGGAAGAGTGAGCGCTTGTTTTCATGCAGATTACGTCCCGGATCGAAAGGCGGTACAATCGTCGTCTTTTTTTTTTTTTTTTTTTTAAAAATCGTTGTCATTTGGAAATGAGATCGCACATAAGTATGAATCGAGATCATGATTTTCTAACGATTAATCGTGCAGCTCTAGCTCATTGCATTATTTTATTCCAGCCAAATATCCTTCAGTTCTTTTTTTCACCATATTAAAACAGTTTATTAGCTGCTGTGGTGTTAATGAAGCAGGAAGCAGATGGAGTGAAATGTGTTTTAATGCACATTTAAATGTAATTTAATAATAATTTAATTATATAAGTGGAAACAGTAGTTTTAGTTGTACTCTGTGATGTTCTGTATCAGGAGACTGTTTCTGTTCTGTGGGGCTTTTTAGCCTCACTGGGTGAAGGTGGAAAGAGGACAGACCTGTGCTGCACTGGTGACTGACAGGAAGGAGAAAAGACCATAAATAAGTCGTGCGAGGTCTCCCAGCAGTCTTAAAATGAAACTTTGAGCTGTTCTTGTGTGTTTAATGTTTGTGCGCTGTTGGTGTTCTGTGTTATTCGACTGTCAGTGTGTGAGCACCGTACTCACAAACATGAAGAACAGCTCGGTCATGTTACAGCTTCACAGGAAGGGGGCGCTGTTCTCCTACTTTCTGCAGGCTGAGACGTCTGCACAGCTTCTAAATGCTGCTGATGTTTGTGAGGAGTCATCATCACAGATATTAATAATAATTTATTCTTTATTAACAGCATTTATCTTAACACTTGTTTTGCATCCATGTTTGGACCTCTAACACTTTAAACGAGCGACTGTGTCTCTTCCTTCTCTGCAGCTTCACCTCGCCATCAGTAAGACGAGCGCCAAAGTGTTCGTTGACTGCAAGATGGTGTCTGAGAAGACCGTCAACGCAGCAGGAAACATCAGCACGGATGGGCTGGAGGTTCTTGGTAGGATGGTCCGCTCCCGAGGGAACAAGGACAACTCTGCACCGGTGAGCAGCACGCACACAAACACTGTGAACTGCAAAGAAAGCTGCTGGTTTGAGCCTCTGCTCCCTCTAGTCTGCATGTTGAAGTGTCCTTGGGCTAAATAGCGAACCCCTGATGAGTCCATGAAATAGTGAGTGTTGGAAGAAACACTTTGAGTCAAATATAAGAACCAGCTCACGCATCATGGACGTTAGTCTGCTGTGAAACTAAATATCAACACCAATGTTTCTGTGTGTTTAGGCCCAGAATAAACGTCAGAGTAAATCTCATTCAGTTACATTTAAGGACCCTGCAGTAAGTCAGAGAAAACCCCAAACAGTCAGATGGCTCCCTGTGAGCAGCGCTTGGTGACAGCTGGAAGGACGAACTCCCTTTAAACAGGAAGAAACCTCCAGCCCGCTCACAATGACAAAAACATTCATTACTAATGATTAAATCCTGCTGAACTGTTGTGACAAAACAACCATTTAGCTGCTGAAAAAGTAGCAAACAGAAACTGTTGTGAGTCGTCAGCCTCATATCTCCTTCGGGCTTCTGGAGCCTTGACCTGACTTTTAAAAGGTAATTGGAAAAAAAGCTCCATGCTGCTAAAAATAAATAAATAAATAGATATTTGCAAAATTCTGCCTAAATGTGTATTTGACCTGGTTAATGTGTGTGGCGGGGCGTGGTCTGCAGCGCCGCTGCAGGGGAGGCGGACACACCTGAGCGGCACCCGGCACACGCCTCGCCGCCTTGACGTCTGTGCTATCTGTGCTGTTGTTGGTGTGTTGGTCTGTGAGCTGAAAAGCTACAGCCGGCTGTGTGCGTACAGCAACCGTGTGTAAAGTGGTCAATAAAGAGATGCTGTAAAGCGTGTTCATGCAAACATCGTCGGGTCTGCTGTGATATGTTTACAATGGGACTTCTGCTCCTGAACCTCTGCGCACAGCGTCTGCAGGTCGGGGCTGTACGAAGTCAGTTTCATCTTTACAGGACTGTAAGCTGTCGTCTGTGAGGCGTGAGCGTGTTCGTTTTTAACATCGTTCACAGTGGAGCTGCTGACATAATGTGGATCCGAAGATCATAACTGACCTACCTGGGGTTGAAAGTCTCGATAAATGCACGGCGTTTCCGCGGGTACACCGGCTTCCACGAGTGTGACACTTTGATTTTTATTTCAGTATCACAATAATCTTCCAATTTAGAACTACAAGTTAAAAAGAACTAACATAAATAAAATACACTTCAGCTCAATACGTCTCATTTATTTTCCCAAACCACGCAGAGCCGCAGGTTGCCGACCCCTGGAACAGGCCTGCACCCAGGGACAGAGTGTGGGTGCACGTCATGCTCTCCTCAGACCCAAATCTGCCACTGTCAGCCTTCCTGTGCTTTACTGCACATGTGATACATGGATTATATTCAGTGTTTCATTTATTTA
Source organism: Neolamprologus brichardi (assembly GCF_056152115.1). NCBI lineage: Eukaryota > Metazoa > Chordata > Actinopteri > Cichliformes > Cichlidae > Neolamprologus > Neolamprologus brichardi. Next base: position 2,549,329 of record NC_142124.1, on the reverse strand, counting down.
TTTATTTCACACTTGGTACAAAAAATCAAACAAACCACACTTTCTATCAAAAAGCAACCATGTGTGAAAAGGAGCAGGAAGAAGAACATATTCTTATTAAACCCCGCCCCCTATCTGCAATCCAACTTATATTACAAGTGGGCACCAAAAATCAGGGAACAAACCAACATTAACATTTATCTGCGGTCCTAACCCAAACCAAACAACACATTTACAATCAGAATCACTCCACATAGTAACAAGGAGAAAAGATAAGTAAATAAAACAAATGAGGCAAAAAAATAATGGATCCTTTTTCAATGAACTCCAATTTCATTCACATTCTTCATCTTGAGTTATCGTTTAAGCATGTAACACTTTTTAAAACAATGTAAATTTATACAACTCTTTAAATTATAATGAAGTGAGTTCCACAGTCGTTTACTCCTAACCGCTGGACTCATTGATCTTTGTGTAGTCACAGCTAACTGATGCTTAAAATAATATTTCACACAATAAATAAAATACACAATAAAAATACTCTTTGTAACTTAAAGGGCAAAATATTATTTTTAGCCTTAAACATAATTAATAGTGTCCGTAATTTCACTAAATCTAATTTTAATAATTTCGATTTTATAAATAATTTATTTGTATGTTCTCTATATTTAACGTTATGAATCATTCGTGTCACATGCATGCTCCACTGTGTTCACTGTTTTTCTCTCCATCAAAGCTCTTTCCTCGAGCGGTTGTATGAATGCAAACAAATCCATTTCTGGCCTTCAGTGTTTGATCTCCCTCTGAAGAGAAAACGTGCAACGCCGACTTTGCTCTGAAGCAAAAATTCAACCATTTGTGTCAAATAAGCAGCGTAATTATTTACTTATTTATTTTATTTTCCCCGCCTGCACGGCCGTGTCAGCGCCCAAAGCGAAGCAATCGAGTACGGTTTATATTGGTGTCAAAATGGCAGCGAGATAAGGCACAGCTTTTCATTTTCACTCATGCAAAATTCCTCGTGCGTGCATTCAGACCCGCTATGATTCAGCAGCCAAACGCACAAAGAAGCCCTCACACACGCGACGCCAGGCGCTGCGACACATTCCCGCTCTCGCAGGCCGCTCTGCTCGCTCACCTCAGTCTGACTTTTGGCAGTTTGGTGGGCGGAGCCCCACAACTTTGATTGACAGGTTCAGTTTTACACTCGTATTAAACTCAGCTTCACGGCACAGCCGCTGTTTTAGATCGTACGTGTTTACAGTTCTGAAAATGAAGTTTGCAGAATGAAGCATCGGCAGGTTTTTGCAGGTAGCAGCAAACAACCATCACGAGATTACTTCTGTTCTTAGAAGAGTAGAAAAAAAGACACTTTCTGGCCTCAAAGTTCAAACAGTTTTATGGATTTTAGCCTCCACGAGCGTTTAATTGTGTTCGACTCTGGTATTTTAACGATTTCCCACAATCCAAGACGAGCTGCAGAGACTCCCGCTGTGCTTTAAAGCCCGTGAATCACAGGGTGGCCCTGACTAATGCTCTCATTTTACACCTCCAAACTCTCCACACTTAATTAGACAAGCAGAGAACAGGCGTTTGAAAAGATTCAAAGAAAGGTGTAAAGCTGGGGTGATCTTTCGCTATGGGTGTAATACAGGATTATGGTGAAAAGCCACACATGCTCAGCACCAACATGACTGATTTATTAGTGATTAGTTGCAGTGAGTCATCAGCAGCTTTTTATGTGCCAGGTAAAATAAAATAAAAATCCCGCTGAGTCCCATCAGCTGATCATAATTAGCTTTTATTGATCCTCACCGACGTCGTGATCCAGCCGTGCTTTGAACTACCTGCAAGTTCTCAGTGTGTCTCTGTTTAGTCATGTGTTTATTATTTATGCCCCTGTGTGAGTTTGGCTGCTTGCAGACACGTGTTGGCTGTTTGTGGTGCAGCGGTTACCAGGCCAGTAGGTGTCTCTCTGTTTGTCTCTGTCACAGACACCTGGCAGCTGATTGGCTGTTGTTCATACCTGATGTGGATTTCATAGATTTTATTTCTTTCTCTCCTTCTCTGCAGTTTCAGCTCCAGAACTTTGATATCGTCTGCAGCACCTCGTGGGCCAACAGAGACAAGTGCTGTGAACTCCCCAGTCTGGTGAGGTCAAAGTCTGAAGCAGTCTCGATGTTTGCTCGTTTAAAGCAGGAGGAGATGACCTGGAAGCTCTTAAGTGCTCATTTACACACAGTTTATCAACACTGCATGCATGACGGTGACAGTTTCGGGGTTTTCGGGGTTAGAATGAGTCAAGTTTTCTTCCATTTTTCACTGTAAAACCATTGAAAGCAGTTGTTTAAATTTAAACTGCCTCCCTGGTTTTATTTGGATCTTTTCATGACACAAAACCAACATCAGAGTGTGTCGGGAAGCAGGCGCTCTCAGGCGTCTGTGGCTAACGTGTTCTGGACAGTCGTGCAGGCTGAGATCTTTACTGCTGGGGCCGAAGGTTTCCAAGCAGAGCGTAGTGAAGTAGCAGCATGAATGAACCTGACAGTCTCTGTGTGCTACAGTGACTGTAACCTGAAAATATCTGACATTCACACCTGAGATGGAGAGCTTTGTCATATTTCCACCTTGTTTGGGTTGTTTTTTAATCACGATTCATGCCATTTCATTTTTATTTGTTTTCTATTCTGTTATTATATTTATTTATTGGCTTTTGTTTTTTCTTTGTGTCATCCTCATCATGCTGTGGTCATCCAGAGGAAGGAGGTAGACTGCCCGGCCTTGCCTAAAGCCTGCACCTGCACCCAGGACAGCAAAGGTCCCGCAGGCCCTGCTGGACCACCAGTGAGACACACACACACACACACACACTTTGGTTACTGGGCAAGTCTCACCTCTGCTGCATTGCATTTCATCGTCTGCTTGCTTGAATGAAACATGGACAAAGACCAAACGTGATCGCACATCTGCATCACAACAATCAGTGACACAAACATCGTTTTTCCTGCACCTCACTTTTTACTCACATTATTTTTTACATGTTTCTTTGATATAGTGAAGAACAATCACCAAACGAGTTTTATACCACTGCCAAGAGCACCATGACTCTAATATACCAGCTGGTATTTAAAGAGTATGCAATTTCATTTCTCACCAGCAGAGAGCGACAGTGAGACTTTTTTGCTGACCTGTCATTATCCATATACTAAACACACACAAAATATGGAGGGCCAGGAGTGACAAAATGAATGAATTAAATATGCCATTAAACAATGAAATACATATATCAATAATTAAATAAAAATTTAAATAAATAAATGATGTATTACATGTTTTAAATTAAATGACTGGACATTTAATTAATTATTGAAATATTTATTTAATAAATGAATTCCAATTTTAATTTTTTAATGAAACATTTAATTCATTTAGTTCGTCACTCCTGGCCCTCCATAAAAGTCTGTGCTGCACATTCGCTCATGCAGTCACAAAAGTCCAATAACAGGACAAAACACCAACATCCTGTTTTATGTTCCGTTTACATTTCTTTAGTGGAATTCCTTTTTTTTTTTTACTTTCACTTCCTGGCAGATTAAACCTTTTTTTTCTTGCACCATGACTCATCTGTCAGCTTTGTGGGTTGTAAAGTCATCTGTCATCACCTTCAAACCCCAGCAGCAAACCTGGTAATCGTGTGTTTCTAAGCACCTCCTGCTGTTTGTGTATCTAACAGGGAGGCCCAGGAATCAGAGGAGCCAGAGGAGAACGTGGAGAGCCAGGCCCTGTGGTGAGTTGTTGGTTTAGCCTATCAGAAACCACGGCTGTGTCCGATGGGCCCGCCTTCAGCACGTCACTGAATAATATCAACAGGTTATCAAGAAATCGCATTTGTTTTTATTGAGTTTCTCAGAGTAAAAACATCCATCATGCTCGTGTTCATCCTCGTCTTAAAGAGACAGAGCCGATATAACTCTGCCTGTCTGCAGCTGTGAGCAGCCACATCCCAACTGTTTACACTCAGACACACGCAGAATCATTTCAGATCAGTTTAATAACTTCAGCAATAGTTTATAGATTGAAAAGAATTAGGATGCAGAAAGCTGGATACGTACATTTACAAAAACACTTTTATAGATATTTTTTCAAAAGATATTATTATTATTATTATTATTATTATTATTAAATCCCTAATTTAAACAGAGTTCAATCAAATCATTTTTTCCAGAAAGAAGGGTTAATACAATAAATACAGTAGTAATGATAATAATAATAATAATAATGATGATAATAATAATAATGATGATAATGATAATAATAATGATAATAATAATAATGATAATAATAATAATAATAATGATAATAATAATGATAATAATAATAATGATAATAATAATAATAATAATGATAATAATAATGATAATAATATGAAACAAAACAAAAGCACAGATAAATAAACATCATGGAGATCAATCAGTCAATTAAATTGAAAATAAAAATAGCTTCTTTCCATATTTGCAGTAATTGTCGGGTTTACACACACACAAGTTCTTGATGTGACCGCTTTCATGAGCTCCTCCCATCACGGCGGAGGCCTCGCTGAGCCACACTTCAGGACATCTTTAGGCGTTTGGCCCTTCAGTATTCTCTATATGTAGAAAATATGAAAGCTTCTAAGTGTCGACTCAGGTTTTATGCAGTTAAGACAACAAATGTATTAGTGAGTTAGTTTCAGAGCATAATTAATATATTCATGTAACTCCTCCCTCTGCACTCCGCTGCACAGCCTACATGTTAAAGGTCATTTCCTGGTTGGTCTCTTGCTGTTTTGAGCCACGCTTGATGGCGTGCTCACTGTTGCTGCGCCTGATTGTGGTTTAGATACGACGATTCAGTTTCCTGAACAGTCTCAGAGCTCCGGGCACGCCCACCTCTACACAGTTCGAGTGTTTCATGCCATGTGTTCCACTATCACAGCGCTGCTTCGTCACAGGGACCTGCTCTAATTTGATGTTTTGTCAGATTCATCTCTTGCAGACTTTTAGCTTTTCTTTCAAAAGCAAAGGTGTTCAGTTTTCTGTTACAAAGTCAGAGGCATCATCGTTGGTATTTATAGAGACCTACATATCTGAGTTTTCTTCCGTTGGTTAAGAACCAGCTGCTGCTTGTACTAAGCTCACTTCCTTACTGGCTGAACATGATTTTATCAGGATGACTCAGAGACGTCAGAGGACAGTTTTCTGCACTTTTTTTCATATTGCAGATTTAAACTTCTTGATTAGTTTTAAAGTCACGCTGCTTGAGACAAACGCACTCACCTGTTTTTCGATGCTGTTCACAACGATCAGCTTCCCTCCCTTCTTCTCACAGTCGTCTTTGCTCTTCTGCAAAGCGGACACTATGGTGTATTCATAATAACAGCTGCAGCCGACCTTCACCCATCCTAGAGGACAGCCGTTCCCTGAAAACATACGACACCCTCTTACTCCGACCTCCTGTAACTTTGTGTCTTTGCTCAGTTAAAATGGCTTTAAATGAGTTCTGTATGTTATTTTAGGGAAACTAAAACCTTTCTCAGTCGCGTTTGAGGTGTTGTTCACTTCAGTGATGTTCGTTAAAGAGCCTTAAAAAAGGAAATAAAATGTGAAACACAGTAACTGCTTCAAACTGCAGATAAACACGGTTGTTTCAGTTACTGAGGGGAAAAAAAGCTTTGTAACCTCTCTCAGTTGCGTTTCGCTCGGGTCGATCATCTGGAAATCCAAAATCAGGCCAACCACCAGTTGTGTTTGGATTCTCGAAGTCTGAGAAGTCTGGACACGGAGAACCAAAGAAAACACAGCTTGTTATGAAATAATTGTTCTTCAGCTTGTCAACATTTAGAAGTGACTCTGATTGTGAGTTTGATTTTCCTCTCTTACCTGAGCACTGGCTCTTCATCCTGGTCATTTCCTCATTTAGTTTATCCAACTTTATTTTGAGCTCGTCTCTCTGCACGGTCACTGAGATATCTGAGGAACGTAAAGTGATCATGTGAAACTTTAACAAACGTTTGTGTGTTTGTTTTTTAAATTAACAGTTTAAAACCAGTAAAAAGTTCAGGAATGATGAGAAACTTGTTGTAATGTTCTCATCGTTTCCAGAACAGTCTGTTGAATCTGAACACTGATCGTAAGCAGCACGTGTCGGCCCTCACAGCGTAGTCCTGTCGAAGTCAGCATGAGCAGAAGAAACGTTCCCAGAACTGCAGCGATGACTCGAGCGTCTCTTCTCTTCACTGAATGTTTCTTTCGAGCACGTCGACCTGTAGAGATGAAAAGCGCAGTAACTATACTTTTAAATGAGCTGCTCGAGGACAGATGTTTGCTGTATGACACATTTATTTATTTCCTGTTTAAAATAAGACGACATCCATGTTTTATTTGCGTTTACTGCCAGCCCATAAGTCTACTTATTCATGCTTACTGGTTTTCTGTGACCCGGTCCTGGTGGCGTGGGCTTCAAGCTCTCGGATCTCCGCTTTGTTTTTCTCTCCACCGTCCGCTCGGCCTCCTCTGCTGTATCTCACATGTCGGTTTCCTGTGGACATCTTGGGCGAAGTAAAAGTCTCGTCCGTCTGCTTCTGTCTTTGTCACGCAGCTGTTTTTAGAGACGAGCATGAAGGAAGTAACAGCTACCCACAAACACAACCGCACACACAAACACAACTCTAATAAATGCTGTTACAGCCTCTCTCTCTCTCTCTGCGAGTTAAAGTGTAGGATTTAAGAAATCATTGACGTATCACTTACGATGTGTCCACTCAGACACTGATGACAGAGAGGTTGTGTTTGTCACAGAAACATGCAGCTGTGAGTCATGAAACTTTTTTTGACTTTGTTAAAATGGTGAATAAAAATGAAAAGGTCTGTTCACCAGAGTTCATCAGAGTCTTGAAGCACATCTCTGTTGAACGTCTCTCAGATAAAGATCCAGATTTTTCCCGCTCACGGTGAAAACACTGAACACCACACCGCGCTGGCATTTCAGTCGTATGTAAAAATCTTTTGTTATGAAAATTCTGTGCGAGCAGTTTTTCACTCATGCAAAACATCTTTCAGGAGAGAGAGAAGTTATAAAACACTGTTTCATTTATGGAAAATGTTGTTTTTTCATAAATGAAACAATGTTTCAAAAATATTGAAACATTGTTTCTCTTAGCTCGCTCCCATCGTTACTCTCTTTAACTCTCTTTAACTCTCTCTGTCTCTTTAATTATGTAAAATGTAGAAGTAAATTTATGTCATTTGGTACACAAAGAGGTGTTTATGAGGGTTAAGGAGTTAAGTTATTTGGTGGTTACTTGTTTTGATATTTACATGTTTACATATCTGAATGTTTACACATTTACATTCAAACAGTTATAAGTATGTGTTGATTCCACCTGGTTGGTTTTCCTGCTTTTATCCGAGTACGAGATTTCCTGGCTTCTGAGTTGCCAGTGAAGTATCTCGATGGCTGCACACAGGAAGTGCTCTTTTTTATGTTGAGCTGCGCAGAGAGTAAAGATGCTGCTAAGAAACTTATCAGTCTCCATCTTGCTGTTTCTAATAGTTTAGAGATTCTGAATCACGTGGATAAAAGTAGTAGCTCCTGGTCTCGAGGCTTCCAAGTATCAGAAAACCCCCACGGAGCAGGACACGTGCTCCTCCAACCGTATAGATGCTCTCTTTAAAAGATCCGATCTGATTGTTTTCTCTCTGTCTTGAGTTTTTTAGTCTAACTTTTGTACTGTATGGAAATTGGTAGAGCAGGAGATTTTGTGTTTGCTAAGTGTTGGTGTTAGTCTGTAATATAAAGCAGTAAACAGGAACAGGAGTCTGGGCTTCTTTAAAGGAGCTGTAATTGCAACTAACTAACTAACTAACTGTAACTAAAGGTTCCGACACTAGGTGGCAGTGTTATCAGAAGATATCAGTGTCGTTGTGCCAGCAGTGAGAAACGTCTGCCCTGTGAGTGTGGTGGTTAGTGCTGACGGGTTTGTGTTCAGGCTTCCTGTCTGAGGCCTTTCTATGTAGTTTGTTGTTCCACAGGCCAAACACACACTCGCTGAGCTGTGATTGTAAACAGGCCGTAGGTGAGCCTGCCTGTGTTGGTCCTGAGCCTGTGGGGGGGGCACCCTGCCTCACCCCGTAACAGCTGTAGTCAGCAGATTACATCATCTGTTGATGTTTGTGATCTGTCTTTCTAACCCACTGTAATCCACAGGGCTGGAAAGCAGCTCCCCACACCTCTCCACTGTGTTTATTCCACACTCTGAAGTCAGAGTGAGTGGACGCTGCTTCACTGATCAAGTGCTACATGATGTTGCCTGCTCAGCGGGCCACAGACTGGTACCAGTCCGTGAGTCGTTTGGTACTGGGCTGCGACGAGGGTTTTCAGGGGTTATATCAATTTTTAGCTTTTTATTTTAAATCATTTTTATCATTAACTCTGTTTCCCTGGGTCTTTTCCTGTGTGTTATGATTAAATCTTATTTTTTTGGCACCAGTACTGGTTTTATTTTGTTGTATTTATCCGTGACACCTTATAGTCCGGTCCGTGAAAATATTGTCAGATATAAACCAGGACCGCTGACTTAGAAGACATGAACATGATTTATTGAGATAGGATGGAGATTAGACTCCGACGACCTCGTCATGGCAGAAGCTTCTCAGCGGTGGGAGGATTTAGGAAAGGACCTCCCTGTGTGAGGTGGAGATGGGAGGAGGCGGGGTGCATGAAAGAGAGTCTGAGAGGAAAATAATGGAGAGCACAGATTTACACCACGCGAAGCAGAGTTTGAAATCTAAAAACAATTTTAATTTACAGTTCGTGCCTTCAGAGGCCAACTATTAAGACAGTGTAATGTATACGTGCTCGCCACAGTGTGCACAGCATAAACTCATTTTCACTAAAACACATAAAGCTCAGCACTGCAAAGTTATTGGACAGTGGAAAACACACTCAACAGTTCACATGTACAGTAACAGTTAATGAACTAAAATGCAACAAAAAGACAGAGCAATGCAAATCACAATAACAGAATAGAAACAGACATAAACTGACAATGTTGACTGAAAACTGACCACCAGAGGAGACGCGTGTTGTTTTCTGGTTGATTAGACTTTCACACATTGTTTTGTGTATTTAAATCCTTTTTAAGTAGAGAAGAAAAATGCCACTGCACCCAGATTCAGAGGAAATATGGAATGAGGACATTTCTAATATTGATCGATCTGAAGCTGTGGGCTGAAGCTCGAGTTCTTATTTGAACAGTTACGGTGTTGGTCCTCTCGCCTCTGTACGCCACCGTCGCGTATTTCAAATCTAACAAATCAGGTGTGATTGAAGTTCAGGCTTTCAGCTTTAATTCAAGGAGTTTAATAAATGTATGAAACAGTTTAGGACTCACTGACATTTTATACATAATCGCTGATTATTAAAGTTCTTTGGTTTTCAGTCTGGGATTTCACAACAACGACTTTTGTTGACTTTTCAGTAAAACATAAAGGTCAGAACACCATTATGTCAATTTCACCTTCACACAGCTGTGCTGGGACTTAAATCTGATACGGTGCAGTTACATGTTACACATGTTAGACTGAGCGGTGACCAGCAGACTCTCGGTAGATGTCCCTCTCACAGATCCAGTGTTTCGATCCAGTGTTGATGTAGTTCCACGTTCCTTGTAGATCCATAAATACTTTGACATGATCCTGAGGTTCTAATTTTGCATCTTTATTCCAGCCTCTGTTGAACAAGTACAATGTTGTTACAGGTAACATCCTGAAAACACAACAGAGTACTGTGCAGAGAGCTCTTAGCAGTGCTTAGAAACACACATCAACATATTCTCCTGCTGAACTATTTAACTTCCCAGTATTCCCATTATTACCAGTTGTGCAGTTTTCACACATGAACTGCAGCTCTGAACTTTTCTATACAAAATGATGCAGGACACGTGAGAACCATATACTGTAAATAAAAGATGGACGTTGCCACTGTGACATCACCCGTTAGTTTACAAAGCCGTGTTTTTAAAGCGTCCTGAGGGATGGACCTGACCTTTAAATCCAGGAACATCACATCCTCATCAGTCACCTTGGTAACCACACAGTCCCCTCACACTAAAGCGTACCTGCTTCATCACCTGCTTTGAACATTAACAGGAGAATAAACGATTAAATGAATATCACTGTATCCAGTAAATCTGAGACCATGGACTCATAGAAAAGTGTTCATGAGGACTTGGATCACTGCAGCTGAAGGACATTTTCAACACGAGCTGACCTGTTTATGCAACCACAGGAGACGCCCCCTGCTGGCTGTTAGAAATAAAACAGATTATTTTTACTATTTTATTTATTTTTTATTTTATTATTTACTATATTATCTTGGTGAGAACATAAATGTTCAGTGTAGTCAGATCAGACCTATGATCTTTAACAAACAGTAACTGTCTGGTGTGAGCGAGTGGGTGTCATGTATCCTGCCTCCTGCACAGCAGATTTATTCAGCGTCCCGTCCTGATTCTGTGACATCGTTCAGAGTTCATATGTGAAAACGCACGAGGAAGGCCCATAGCTTTTATCCAGGAGATATATCACAATTTTATAAACTCTAAATTAAATTTCTTACGTATGTGCTAGTGGTGATCTGTCCACCCACTCCCACTCCCACTTCGATGGCTTTGACCAGTCATTTGTCTTTTCCTTTCTCTCCAGACCGATCCAGAATTCTCCGTGTTTATTCAGCTCTCTGAAAAATTCCTGATAGTTTGTCAGAAACAGGAATGGATTAGTTTTTTGTAGATTCATGTTTCAGGTTTTTTCATTTTGTTAATTTTTACTAATCCAAAAAATAACCAACATGAAGATCTTACTCATAATTATTAATTTAGAGATTCTATATTTAAACACTGAACAGCAAAGAGACACATGGCAGAAAAACATATCACATGTACAGCCGCAGATATTTAAATCATTCATGGACGACTGAGACAACAACATCACGTATGTCACACATTTAGTATCTTAACAGTTATGACACACTTACATGTTTGCTCTTGGTCTTTATCACCAGCAGATCTGCTCCTCTCCTCTCACACTCTTTCCTGCTCTCACTCCAGTTTTTCCTCTCAGTAGAAATGTAGTAACAGCTGCACTCAAATCTTTTCCATTCTTTAAGAAATAACTCATCATCAACACGAGGTCCAGTTTCAAATCATCTAACAACAGTTTAATAAGAGTCAGTTTGAGATGTTTCTCACCTGTGGTGTTCGCCTGTGTTTGGTTGTCGTTTCCAAACTGGCAGTTCATCCTTTCCAGATCCGACGTCAGCTTCTGATTCTCAGACTGGAGCTCCACGTCTCATGAAAACCATAAAAACAGACAGTTCAGGATGTAAATACAAATCAGCTGCTGAAGGCTTTGACCTTTTGACCATGTTATTTAAATAAATGTGAGTCCTCACAGAATTTGTAGAAGACTGTAAGCCCCGCTACCAACAGGAGACACAGTAGACCCAGTATCAGGGCAGGAACTCTGAACTGGTCTCGTCGGGCTGCTGGGAGGTGATACTGAGTGTGCACTTCTACAACGTGAAGCAGAAGACACAGTTGGATTAAACACATTTTAAGTTCCTCCTTCAGTTTATCTGAACAGATGAGATGAAAACACCACGACACCTACTGCAGCAAACAGCCACCAAACACCGTTTAACATGAGGGGAGATGCTAACAGGTGTTAGCTAGCTGCTTTTAGTTCATTACTACCTGACCGAGGAGAATAATAATAATAATAATAATAATAAACTTTATTTATAAAGCACACTTAAAAACCAAGGGTATGCCAAGGTGCTTAACAAGTAAGATAGAGAATAGGAGGAGGATGATAGAAATAGGACCAAAGCAAGTGCTAAGTCTGCCAGCAGGTAGCTGTCACAGGAAAGCAACAGGTAACGAGCAAACAAGAAGTTAAATGAGCATAAAAGTGCATGATATAAAATCATAAAAGAAATATTAACTAGAGGGAAAGGCAAGATTGAATAAGTGTGTTTTTAGTCGTGATTTGAACAGTGCGATGGAATCAGATGCGCGGAGGTCGAGAGGAAGGTTATTCCACAGAGCAAACGCACGGTCACCCCGAGACTTCAGCCGAGATCTGGGTCAGAAGTAGTTGAGTGGCAGATCTGAGTGTTCTAGCAGGAGTCTGTGGTTTGAGAAGTTCACTAAGATAACTTGGCGCTAATTTATTAATAGTTTTGAATGTAAGGAGTCATATTTTAAATTGAATACGGTACTTTATGGGCAGCCAATGCAAGCTAGCTAGAACAGGAGTAATATGGCATAATTTCCTGGTACCAGTCAAGAGGCGGGGCTGCTGCATTTGCAAGAAGAGAAGAGAAGGCTAACCTCATCTAACAATCTGCTGTTACTCTACCACATGTCTCAGGCCAGCAATGACATCACGGCTCAAAGCTAACATGTTACAAATCTTGTCTCCTGATCGAATAAATAAACCAATAACATCTATTAAAATTTCCTAAAATTATTTCAGGCATTTTCCTGATACTTTTCAAAGTGTCACTGCCATATCTCTGCTTGCAGGCAGCAGTGTGCTCAGCTTTGCAAACTGGTTGGTTTTAAAAGAAAATGCTAGTGTTTCATATAAAATATGATCAGCCCACACTGATGATTCCCTCATGAACAGAGTCTCTGTGTAACCGAGGAGTTTTGCTCGTTTCACTACGTTAATATTGCACTTTTATATCTCGCATTGACGTCTTATACGGAGCCACAGAACGTGATTCTTACCTCCGTGTCGTGTTGAACGAACCTTCTGGTCTGTGTAGACGTCCGTAGTCTCGTAGATGTCGACTTCTCTCTCCAGTCTCTCCTCTCCGTCGCCTCGGTGGCCATATTTAAATTTAATGGTCAAATCTGGATCCTCATAAATGTGGGAAGACATTTGAAGCTGTGCGGCTTCCAGCAGACGCAGTTTTCAGTACAGCAGAGCTGTCAGTTACGTTTCTCTGATGCTGCTGTCAGTCTCTCCGTCGTTCTGTGTCGAGCTGAAAAGGTTTGAACAGGATGTCGAGAGGAAGCTCTGGCAGGAAACCATAAACACAGATATTTGATTTTTAATGATTTGAAATTATAAAAGTGTTTTTGTTCATGTTTGTTTCTAAATGTATTAAACAGCAACAGCTGAAACAAAACAAACTAGAGAAAGATGCTGGCGAGCAGTAAAAAGGCCAATGTGTTCGATTCTGTACTTGCTGTTTCTTCACTGATAGATGTGATGATATGAATGTGCCTCGCTCATGTCCTCATTTGACGCCATGAGATAAAAGATAAAGTTTCATAGACCAATAAGAAACAGTTTGACGGTCATGTGGCACATGACGTGGACGATCCAGCCGGACGTACTTACACTGTAACTCTGCATTTAACTAAAATCTAAAGACACGGAGTACTACACAGGAACAATTAAAACATAGTTTGTGATAATTGAGGAAATGATAATAAATGTAATAATTAAAGCAGGATTATTCAGGGAGTCCTTTTAATAATTGGAATGATTGAATATTAATAATATTAATTCACCGATGTCATCAGTTTTGTACCAGACACACACATCTAATCTTTTTAGTAACCACAGACCATAGTCATGCTCATCAACAAACATTTGGAAACAACAAAAACAAAACATTAGGCTCCGCCCTCTGCAGCGACAGTGTCCAGGTTTTCTTCGTTTTTCGGTTGCTTTGAGTTTTGATCTGTAGAAATATTCTGTAGATGTAACCATGTTAAAGCTCGTTACAAAGTAAAAGCATTTTTATTATTTGCTTCAGAGCTGAGCAAACATTAATGCTGCAAACAACAAACAAAGTTCACTAATCAGCCTGAAATTTTACAGAAAATACAAATCTAAGAAATATTTAACAAAATTATTAAACCAAAGGAAAAAAACTGTGTTCACAAACGAGGCGACCTCTGACCTTTGATTTATAACTTTTAATGTTCGTCTGCTTATACAGATCATGTTCTGATCATTATGAGGTAAATACACCGAACTACGCTTCATCTTCAATGAGGAGTCTTTAAATAACCTCGGGCTGGATTAATGTCTAGTTTGAACTTTCACATGTTTGTAGTGACTTTGTGACTGAAACGTATCACGTAGCTGATCATAAACCTACTTCCTTCTCTATGAACACTCACAAACTAATTTCCTCCCGAATATTTGAAGCCGTCTTCTCAGACAGGACTCGTTGTTGGTGGAGTTAGACGTGTTGTTATTTCACTTAAAGCACTAAAACTGATTCACCTCACTGCTTCCACTGTTTCTACCATTGAACCAGCCTCATTTCCCACACAGATATTATAACTAGATCAGTTATGTGGTGTGTTTTGAGGTTTAGGTAACACAGAATAGTCTCGTATTAAAACGTAATAATGCACAAAATATAGTGAACTTAAACAAATCACTATAAAGGCAGAATTAAGTAATTAAATAATGAAATAATGCAAAAATCCAGCCTGATAAATACAACACTCCCTGTCTAATCAACGTCTGCTTTCCAGGTTTGTGTAAAATCCATCATTGTAGCTGAGGGGGTGACTCTTACTGTACTGATACATGCACATATTTGAAAACGATTAGAGCTGCTGTGTGTGGAGTGTCTCATCTTCTTGGATCTTGGATGGGCTCCGGCCACCCTGTGATTGGTCAGTTGGTTGATGGGTCACCTGATAACCAGTAAATCTCTGGGAAAGTGTCCCACGTGACCAGTTAAAGCCACCATCACCACCTCAGAATATCCAAACCTGCACGTTTGCCTACATCACATCCGTGTTTTTAGCACATTAGCTTCACCTTTCTCTGTCCTGCTCTGTTTAGGGACCAACTGGTCCTGTTGGAGATACGGGTCTTCCAGGACCTCAGGGACCCCCAGGACGGCAAGGACCCAGTGGACGCTCCATTATTGGACCCCCGGTGGGTTATACAGTTTTCAACAACCTTCAACGTCTTTTTTGTTACGTTTTTTCCTTAATCTTTGATTTAAAGTGTGTCGTTGTGTCTGCAGGGCAGTGCTGGAGAGAGAGGTCAGAAAGGTGATGTGGGACAACAAGGAACTCAGGTAATGATGTGATCAGCTTTTATATACTGACAGATCATAGCTCTCATTGCTCTCTGAGTAACATACCAACACTCAGCTTCTCATTTCTTTACATCAAGTGATGCTTAAACACATTACTGTGCTTTCATCATTGAATATAAATCATTTAGAGAGATAATAAAGATCAAATTTAGACTGTGAGGTGGAATTACCTGTTACTTAGGAAAGAAGGAGACTTCCACATCACTTTGGAAGTGTTTAACCTGCTTTCATCCCGATGTCTGTCACGTTGTGTCGTTCCTCCTTTGCTGGAGCGAATAAAACGCAGGTACAAGACTTCATAACCTCAGTCTAAGGCTACGTTCACACTGCAGATGAAAGCGCATCAAATCTGACTTTTCTGACCCCATGTGACCCATCATGGTGTGACAGTGTGAACGGCACAAATCTGATCTGGGTCACTTTCGTATGTGGTTCTGAATCCGAGACATATCTGATGTTTCAGAAAGCGACTGCTGTTTGATGGTCATGTCGCTTTAAATCTGTCTTTTACGTCACTGACAGACGCCAATTATCAGCGCCGGAGAAGACATCGCGAACGCTTCCTGACCATCCAGTGTAGATGTTAGTGAAACTGTTGGGAAGACAATGTGAACATTTTATTTGTTCTGTATAATCTGCAGATTCTGACAGAAATCTGTAACTATCCTTTGAAGCAGCGCTCCTCTAAAACAGCAATATGGATCATTATTAGGCCAAACGTAAATAACAAACAAAATTGGGAAAGATAAAGTCTAAAACAAGTCTTTACATTAAGACCATCAGTCAAACAATACTGTTGTTCTGGGTCTGAACAGAGCGCGTTGTGTGTCTTCTTTTGCACATGCGGGCGCTTTGAGCGTTCACACAGGAGCGCGTTTGCTGTCACATTTTATTTGTAGTGTGAACGAGCAGACAGAAAAAATCTGATTTGATCATTACGACCTGCAGAGTGAACGCAGCCTAAAAGTGTACCTAAGAGTAAAAGTCCATGTCACAGGAGCACCTGTGAGTGCTCTTCTCTCAGGAGGGATTTAGGAATCGTGCATCCAGAGCTCCATCACAGGCTTCTCACACATCATGAGTTACAGACACTGAAACTGATGCGTGTTGAGGTTCAGGGCTGCTGTGAACGTGACCTGCAGTGACCTCTGCTCTCCTCGTGCTGTTTCAGGGGGTTCCTGGAAGACCCGGAGGTCCAGGGAGGGAAGGACCTCCAGGACCCAGAGTGAGTCATCACAGACACACTAATAATGCAGCTGTTTGACAAGTTTGTTGACACTACAAATATTAACAGTCAGTAAACCACTGGGATGAGGTCAAATACTAATATGAATAATATAACCTGTAATGTAGATATTTTATCTCTGATACTGTTCATATGTTCATACTACTGTAGTAACACTATTATATCTGTAAACTGTCTCTACTCTCAGATGTTGAATTTGAGGCATTGGATTGATTTTAAATATCTGCTAATTTGGGACAGGAGCAACAATGAAGTACAAAAGAGGTGTGATGCTTTAAAAAATGACACGTTAATGCACGGCAGGGCTGCACGGAAGGACAAGTGGGAAAGAAAACAGATACAAGTTTCCTAAAAAGTCCAGAGGTTGAGAAAGGAGACAGTCGAGCTGCTGTCAAATGAACAAAAAGACCCTCACAGAGCGGAGCAGCATCTGTGGCCCTGGAGCGCCCCCCTCTGGCCACAGCAGCACAGAAGGGTGGCAGCCAAAGCTGGAAAGAGCGAGACACACAGCTGGGTCAAAGTCATCGGAGGAACACTTTACTCTTATTTTATTATAACATCTACTTTCACCTTCTCAGGGACTGCCAGGCAAAGATGGCCCCCCAGGCACAACGGGCCCCCCAGGAACCATCGTAAGTCACTGTTGCTGTTTGTGTGACTGTTTTGGAGGATTCAGAGGATATATGCATGCACTGCCTGCAGCTTCTCTGTTAGGCACTTAAATGTAAAGTTGAATTAAAACTGTGACTTTAGGTGATAATGATGGAACTGGGCTAATAACCTCAGTCAGGCGTGTACAACAGGAACAACTTTATAATAATTAAAATAATATCATTAAAAATTGCTTTTCATTCCTTCAGGGAACTCCGGGAGCTCCAGGATCCCCAGGAAGTACAGGCTCTCCAGGAAAGCAGGGAGAGCTGGGCCCACCGGTGAGTCTGTCAGTGAGTGGAGCTGCCTGTCCCCATCAACCGGCCGGGGTGGGCGGAGTTTTTAGCTCTTAGAAGGAACGCCGTCATTTGTTTTCTGAGTTTTATGTTTCTGGCATGAGCTGCTGCATGTGAACAGACGCAGCGGGTGTTGTCAGCTGACTCGACAGAGTCACACTGAGAGTGCAGCGAGGTGAGCGTCTGGTTAACAGCTTCCTGTCCAATCTGAAGCTCTAGAAGCTGTTCTACATTCTTATTGGATGTTTGTTTCGTTGTTATTATCATAAACACGGCGTTAAGTGACAGCGCTGCACAAATATTCATATTCTCTGTTTCGTGTCGACACATTTGAACCCTTTAACGATGTTTCATGTAGATTTGCCCCAGACTCTGAGAGGGAACGTTCCCGACAAAAGTATCACCATCACAGTCCTGTAGGCCAGCGGTGGACCGCTGCTGTAGGCCTCTCGCTGGTCTCGACACGTTCCTGAAATCAAATCCCCTCGATTTATGAAGTGTCTGTTTCCCTCTGAGACATGTCAACACTGAAAAGTATAAACATTTGAAATTATGTTTTTAGTTATTATTCATATAGATAAAGATTTCCAATATTTTAAATAAATGACAAAAACAAGCAGGCTGCAGTTTAATCAGGACAGCAAGATGATCAGCATGCGAGAGAATCACCTGCTTCATCTTGTGTTCGATGCTTCACAAGTTTGGAGGTTTTTCATGGATTCGTTTCTCTTGCAGGGACCTCCTGGAACTAAGGGAGAGAAAGGTGAACGGGTAAGCTCTCTGTCTTCATGTTATCACTTTACCTCCGTCACAAACGTCCTGTCTGCTGACCTGCACATAGAGATATATGTGAAACTCACTCACTAACAGCAGACATTCATCAAAGTATTAATATATGTTTTATTAATATGCAGTAAACATTAGTCACTGTTTCCTCCGTTGATGACAATAATGAAATATCAGCATTATCCAATAAGTAAATTTAATATGTGTGTATTTGAGTTTCATAACATAAATTTACTTTAAATTTGCTGTAACTAAAAATTTGACACTAGCAGCTGAAAAAGAAACGACTGCAGGTTTATGAGTAAATTTCAGTCCTAATAATTTGAGTCTGTAGCGCCTTCATAAAACAGAATATGAATCATTAAAAACACTCCCACATAACTACATGTATGTTATATGAACGTCCTGTGTATTTTCAGGGAGATCTTCAGTCGACAGCATCAGTTCAGGCCATTGCCAGACAGGTCTGTGAGCAGCTGATCCAAAGTGAGTTAAAAAAACCCAAACCTTTATTTGTTAATAATAATAATAATAATAATACTAATCATGTTTGAACTGAACTGTTTTCAGGCCACATGGCGCGCTACAACAGCATCCTGAACCACGTGCCGAGTCCTCCGGTGTCAATCCGCACAGTTCCCGGACCACCGGGAGAGCCTGGTCGAGAAGGATCCCCAGGACCACAGGGAGAACAGGGACCCCCAGGCAGACCAGGCTTCCCCGGACAAAATGCACAGAATGGGCAACCAGGAGAAAGAGGCAAGTTTAACAAAACAGTAAAACTCTGTTACTGTTTAAAACAGTGTGAACTGAGGGGCTGCCACTAAGGCTGGGCCATATCATACCGTTCACGGTAACACCGGTGTAATGTTGGGCAACGATAGGAAAATGAAATATCGCGATAGAATATGGGTAAAACTCGCATGTGCAGTGCCTTTGTTTACATACGCACATGGTGGCGACGCAGAATGAGAAGAGCGAAAGCGGATCGTTGAATGAAACGATGAACCAGAACTGGTTTGTAAAAATGCTGCAACTTCACTGGTGTGGAACTGGTTTAGCTTTCGTCCGTCAGATACACAACAAAGCACTATTTTTGGTAGCTAGCATGCTAGCGGGCCGTCGTTATTACCGTGTTGTTTGGAAAACACGGCGCACTTAAAATCATCCTTTGATTTTTCTGAAAGTCGACAGAGCCCCTTATAATCCCGTGTGCCTTATGTATGAACTCTGGTTTTGTTTACTGACCTGGAAATGATTTTATGTACACGGCGCTCGAAAATCTGTCAGATGTTTCAGTACGACTTTGCTAAGCTACGAAGCCGCACCGCTTGATGGATTGTCGGAGTATTACGGCATCGTAGGCGGAGCCTCGTGGAGTGATACGTGCTGTGCTTCAACATAATATTACCGTATTGTGTGTATAACCTCTTTTTAAGTTTTGTGGATATTATACATGGTTATGCTGAGGACATGTCGGCCAGTTTCCACTGGAAATGCCTTTTGGTTAAACTGTCAGCGAGGAATTTGCATTTGCACTGTTACGTTTTTATATAACTTTAATGCACATAAAAAAACAGCTGCTTGTTTAAGTGAAAATACATTGATGTTTTTGTTTTTGCACTAATAAAGTTGTGGAGTTGTAAAGTATTTTGTCTAGTGTCAATTATATCGTCAGTTATATCGTTATCACAAATTTTCAAATGTATATCGTGATAAATATTTTTGGTCATATCGCCCTGCTCTAGCTGCCACACGGCCCAGTATAAAATAAATACAAAATTATTTTGAACTGCAAACGATGCAAAGCTGCAGTGGTTCAGTCTAACAGCAAAAAAATAAATACAAAGTCAGAAATGTGCAGGAAAGGTCGAACTTGCAGACTTTCTCCATGTTACAGTGTATCTGTGTGGAATGACACAAAATATAGACATTTAAGAGTATTTATTTCTGTTGTGTGTTTCCAGGACAACCAGGAGAGAAGGGTGATAAGGGATCTCCAGGTGTGGGTGTACAAGGACCCAGAGGACCTCCAGGACCACCTGGTAACTTGTTTTCCTGCTAAGCCTTTCTGAACCATCCAGTGATGCAGTGAAGAAAGTCCAGAACATGATGGTCTGATTAGCAAAAGAAAAAATGTTTCACATATTTCATTAAGATGTTGTAAAATCAACAGAATTCAACAGAAAATATAAATTTTTATCAAATGTCTTAACTGACATGGTAAGATAGATTTTTATTATTAGTGTTAGTACTTGTGTTGTTGTTGTTTTTCTGAACTGAACCAAAAAATGTGAACAAATTGTCTCTAAAATTAAATAGTTGATATAATTTTTTCTATAGTTTTAGTTGTTGTTGAGGTGTTATTAAATTATTTCTGAGTGCCATTTAAAAATGTCTTAAACATTTATTACCTGGAAACGTCTGGAAGTACTTTAACTACTCGACTCTGACCATAAAATCATTAAAATAATCACTTTGATAGCTGCAAAGTGTTTCCTGTCCTCTGACTGACAGACCGCAGGAGAAAACACAAACACGTGTTGTGATAACTTTGGGCTCACAGTCGTGGTTCTTATGACTGATGACGAGTTTGACCTCACAGAGTGAGTCTGTAATTCTAACATTTGTGTTTTCTTTTCTACACTCTTCATCCTCTTCCTCCCAGGTCCCCAGGGACAGGGCAGACCAGGTAGCTCTGGACCCTCAGGACGACCTGGAAATCCCGGAGTACCCGGTCGGCCCGGAGCCCCCGGACCCATCGGCACCCAGGGGCCTCCGGGTTACTGTGATCAGAACTCCTGTGTGGGCTACAATGTTGGAGGTGCGTAGTCTCAGAAATATGAGGAAACTATGATCCACCAGTGTTATCAAGACTCTAATTCTGGTAGTTTTTAATCGTGCTGCTTTCTCTGGAGTTTTTCATCAAAGAAATATACTGAGCTCTTTGCTCTGCAGCTCTTTGCTCTGCAGCTCTTATTATCAACCACATGACTAAAGCAGCAGCCTCCACCGTGACTGTTGTGTAATTACAGCCACAGACTGAAGAGGCTGTAATGAGACAAACCTGCATGTTTGTTCAAATATGTGAACAGAAGAAACTTTTTAACTGAGCATGAAAACATTTCACTGCTGATCGTATTTGGACTGAAGTCATGAAGACAGATGTTCAGTTCTTGTGGTTCATTTTCACACTGAGTTAAACAGAGTGCATGTCACAGAAGTGGGCCTGAAACACTGCGTGTATAAAGGTTCATTTACACTCTGGAGCCCTGCTTTTAAGATTTTTAATTTAAGAAAAAAGTGAAGTCCGGCCACAAGGTGGCGCTAAACATGTTCTAAGAACTTTAGACACTTGTTTCTTAATTCCACCTTAACAATCAGTCTGTGAGAGCAGCCTTCATGGTGTAAATGAGCCTTTATACATTTAGTGCTTCACATAAAGTCATCCACCCACACTCAGTGTATCTGAAGGTGAAGCACGTTCAGATACACTCACAGCTAAGATGCAGGATTCAGTTTTACAAACAGCAGTGTGTGTGTTGAAGTTAAACACAGAAATTCATCTTCAGTGTGTGATTTTTAAAAAGAAAGAAGAAAGAAGAAGAAAACAGACTCGATGGAACGACAGAGACAGAGATGATGTCTTTATTTAGCCTCAAAGTGGTCGTGCTACGGACTTTAAAGGCTCATTTCACCCAAAATAATCAACTCTAAGCAGAATTTGTTGAGTTTCTTTCCGAACATTTGAGACAAAACAGCTGAGTTTTTAAAGTTTATTTATTCTGCTGCTTCTTATTTAAAATATCACACACAGACTTTTACAGTGGTAGATTTTTCTGTTGATGCTAAAGACAATCAAAATGAGGTTCAGTTTCTTGAACTGAGAGTAGATGTTGAGGAAAGATGCTGATTATTTGACTTCAAAGTGAAAAATAAAAGAACAGAATATTTTATTGTGGTTAAAACTCATTTAAACGACAGATCTTTGAACATCAGCTCTGGAAGGAAGTAGAAAGAGAAACGCTCAATGACATGTTTTCAAAAACAACATGTTTTATTCCACACGTGTCATAAACTCTGCATCTTAACATCTCAGTTGGTGCTAAATCACTGCAGTGAGTGTGGGTTTAATCTGTCATGGAAAGATGCTCCATGCAGGGTTTTCTAATGCATGCATTAGTTATTAAATGTCTCCATACAAACATACAAAATCCACATGAAAGTTGCAGGTGATGAAGCAGCACTGCAGGCAGATGTTACCTTCCAGCATCAGCCTGTTCTCCCTCCTGCTGCAGGCAAAGACCCAGGAGGCATTTACATCTGAGCAGCTTCACAGCTGATCCCTCACATGCATCCTGATCACTGTTAGTTTGCACCAATCACAAGTCAGCAAACATGTTTTTGAGAGGCTAAAGAAAACCCTGCAGGAGTCATCTTCAGCATGTTCTGTGCATGTTGGTGCTACATCACCGATGTGTTTGAGGTTAAAGGTCACACAGTGGCCTAAACGGAGCTGTGCAGCTTGCAGTCTGCAGGGTGGTCATGTGAGTAATGTCTGCATGTTGTAATCACGCTTCTGTCTCTGTGTTTGTGTCTCCACATCTCTGTCGTCACCTTCTTTTATCCCCCATAATAACCCACAACAGAATATTACTGAGACGTTCACAAATAATCAAACAGGGCTGTGCAATTCATGTGTTTTGTCTCGTGCTATAAATCCAGTGCACCCTTTTTCCTTCCCAGTGTCCACTTTCACCCCCTCTCTAAAACCTTAAATCCCTGACAGTCAGTGGCAGGTTTAATGTAGCACCACCAGAATTATTGCTATGATCCAAACAACCCCACATGTTAGACCACATGTGACTTCAACCATGATGTGGCTTCAGTTAAGTTTGCATACACTCATGATGGGCGGGAATGTCGTAGTACCTTTTTAGGATTTCTTTGAACTCTTCTTTTTCCAGGCTGGAATGATTGTAAAGCTTAAATCTTTAATGACTTATGGATCTGGGTCAAAAGTATGCAAACACCCAAATTGATATTTGGTTAAATATACCTTCAGGCAAGCTGCACCTCAACCAGATGCTTTTGTTAGCCATCAACAAGCTACTGGCATAATTCTGACCTGAGGATGGACCAATCATCCAGGAAGAATTGGGAGAGATCATTTAAATTTGTTGGTTTCCTGGCAGACATTCCTGATCTGTCTGCGACTCACAGGACGTTGACCATAATCATAACATTTTAGAGATATATTGCTCCCAGTATTACACAGATATGAATTACTTGGATTATATATCATCATCTGAGCTGATCATCAGCAGATGTAATCTTAACCACATCAAAGACCATTATCATCATTATTATTATTACTTCCTGTAGTTGTAGATCCCTAAAAGTCATACGTAGATTTGGTCCACATGAATCTAGAGTGGCTCACTGAGGTGCCGTATACAAACAGCACTACTTTATGTGATGCATTTGTTGCTTGTTTTAATTTTTTGTTGTATTTTTTTAGGAGCAAGAAAAATATGGAATTATCAGTAGTTTGAAAAAGAAATACTGTGAACATTGACACGGTCGTCCTCTCCTTACCTTTTCTTCTAGATTATGATCATCCAATTCCTCTTTTTTAATTCCCAGACTCCACTGACTTAATACAAACTCCTGTAACTCGTCCTAAACACTCATCTGCACGACAACTTTGAATATTTTTGCACGTTAAGTATCCAGATGCTTATCATTTGAAAGACAATATTTGAAAAAACTTAAAATATGACAGTTTGAATGATCTCATACTTGGCTGGTAATACTGAGACATTTGTACAAAATGTCTCACAAAACGTAAACATCAAAGCTCAATCTGACTTATTTAAAGCTTTTTATCCTAACGACCCTCAATATTGTCAACACTGACTTTCTAACCCAGACTCACACATCCTGACTGGGTAACCCAAACTTAAAACTCCTCACCTCATTAACTGACTCATAAACCTGACCTGGTAACCTTTGGTAACCCTTGTCTCTGTGTCTCTTGCTCCTTCCTTCTTACCCACCCCTTTGTTCTTGCTAACCCAATCAAAACCCTACAAATTGCTCCAAAACACTGCTTCCTGTGGTGGCGGGGTCGGCCATCTTTGTTTTGGGCTTTTCACTGCCTATCCGCCGGGCTGCTGGTTGGCTCATTGCCTGGTTGGTCGGCATCACAGAAGGCGAGGATGTCACTGACGGCGGCGCTGTCCCCGCAGTCCAACTACCACCCAGCGTCTTCCAGAACTACGGCGAGGTCGAGGAAGACGATCCGTACCGCTACTACCAGCCCAACTACCCGGCCCCTCGACCAGTGGCGCCTGATGATCCCGCACTGGCCCTGGGTGACGTTGAGCTGAGGTCTCCTGGCGTCTACCGCACCTCTCGGAGTGTGAAGGAGGAGGAAGAGAAAGTCGGGACGAAGAGGCGACTAAAGAGAGGCGCTGCGTGGACTAACTGAGAGGAGTTGATTCTGATTGGGCGGCTCGGAGCTGCTATGGACTAATCAACAAGTGCCTGATGTAAAGGATTTCTTATGGACATTGTAGAGGGACGGGAAGGGATACCAGTCGGGACTATTGTAACATCTATGCTACATTAAGAAAACTTTCAAAACAATTTACATTTTGTTTGTTTTTCATTTGTCAACAATATTGTTTGGAAATCGTCGGATCTTAAAGAGGGTTCATGTTTCACAGGTGAACTGTTCTCACAGACTGTATAACAAAGGTTCATGTAGCCACCGATGACGTTCCCCGCTGGTTTCTAACGTTTCGTTTTGAACGTTTGGTTTCCTGATGCTGTTTAAAGAAGCAAGGGATCAATGTGAGAAACCAGTGGAAATGGTCAAGGGGTCGTGACCTCTCACTTCATAGACACATTAAAGTACAGTAACGTGTCAAAACTGGGCAAAAATACAGCCGTCCATTATTTTTAACTGCTTCAATAAGGATCATGGGGAGGAACAGAGTCTCTCCTAGTTAACACACAGTGAGTGGTTTATCACAGGGCTGTCGGGCTGTTTGCTTCAACCAGTGGAATATTTAATTATAGCCACAAGGGAAACCAGTACAACAAGAGACATAACCACTGATAGATACACATGGAAAATGAACACTGGTGCCCTTCTCATTATTCAGTCATTAACAGTTGTGCTTTAACCAACACGTTCTCACTCCCAAAGCGTAACATTTTACGCTAGGTGACAAATCGTCAACATATTACGTTTTCAGCTACCCACCACGTTCCTAAATGACGACCTCGGAAAAATGAGGAAATATGAGAACCATATGGACTCAATCTACACATGTTCGCTCTTTTTCTTCAAATCACTTAGAAACACGCTATTTAACATCATTAAAGTCCTGGTTAACCTCAGGAAAAAGGTTATGGTTAGGGCTAGGGATAAGGTTAGGTTTAGGGCTGGAATACAGGGCTGGAACGTCTATTACCGCGGGAGCATCATTGCACTGGATTTTGGCCATAACCCACCGCGTACCATAAGAACGCCGAAGGTCTCCTTTTGCGTTCCTCAGGAACGCCACAGGACGTGACAAAACGTCGGCATGTTACGCCTCGGGAGTGAGAACGGGCTCGCTTTAACATGTACTGACCAAGATGTAAACGATCTAAATGGGCCTCAGAATGTAAATGTCTGCAGTCATCAGGACACAGCTGCTGGGCTTAACTTCAATCTACGACTCTATACTCCATCTACTTCAATATCTGCATTAAAGTCTGTTATTACAAAGTAAACACAGCTTGAAGCAGATTGTTGAACAGAGTAAATAAAAACCTGACAAATATCTAAAACCACTGCTTACCTTCAGTCCCTCTGATGATAAACGGTCTCTCAGCTAAATCAAACGCTGCTCGTCAGTCCTCACAGCAGCAGCTGAACTGCTCTGAACTCTGCATCTACACACAGATGATCTAAACGAATGGAGCCTTAAATCCCCACTTTATCATTTTTATTCTTTATCGGACAGTTGATTAAATAAAGTGGGTTTTAAAGAAGACTGAAAACGACTGATTTTGACCCTAAAAGTTTAAACTTTAACTGTTTACTGAGGTCACAGATCAACTATGTCAGTTTCCCCACAGACTTCTGTCAAACGCTGCCACCTTCTGGTCATCAGAGAGAATTTCGGGTTCAAGGCTAATCAGACGTAGAAGCTACATCCTTCTTTTATATACAGTCTGTAACTGTCCCTGTGGTCGTTAATCAGAGACTCGTCTGTGATTTATATTTTTAACCTGGTTGGTTAAGTGCCTCCAAACGGTCCAGCAACAACTTATTTCAAACTGTCTCCTTCATTATTTTTTCTTTAAAGCCTGTTAGTCTTACAAGATGTTATTTTACTCTGTTGCTTCTCTGACAGAAAAAATAAAATAAAAATATCCAAAAGGTTTTGATTTAAATTGCAAAGTATTTGATGACAATGATGTAATCTGTTAGTGTGTTGGTCCTGTCCTGCATCGGTCTGATTATTACCTCCAGTGTCTTTGTTTTAAAGCCTTTTTATGTAAAGTTTTGCATGTTTTTGTTTATTTCAGTTACCATGCAGTGTATCATTTTCTAATCATAGAGCCATACAAACATTTTATTGTTACATATTCATATTATTTTGTAGTGCAGGTATTGTCGCAGTATTAAGCTCAAACTGGTCTCTGTGTTTGGGGAGGCTGATGAAAATATAAGTTGTAAAAACTGAGATTATTTCTGTGTAAATGTATTTTGGTTCAGTTTGTCAACCCACAGTTTTACTCAGAGAAGCAAATTTAACAAAGTTTAGTTGGAAAAAATGTTATTTTTCACAACGCTCTGTTTCTTACTTATTGTTTTTATTTAGTTATCACTTCATTTCTTTTCTTGTCTTTATATTCAGACTTTAATCCTTTAGTCTCATTGTCTGAAAAAAAAAATCCCAGTTACGTGGACGACTGTGCTTTTATTCAACCTTGTGTTTGATGTGAATTTGGCCAGAATTTGAACTTTGAACTTTCCTTCTGAGTTTAGTGTTTTGAAGCCTTCAGGTCTGTGAGGAGAGCAGTTCCCTCTACACCTCCGACCAGAATGTTTAAAAAAATAAAACCAAGGAATTAATTTATTTTTCACTGGTATTGATTTCTGAGAACAATAAAACTGAAGTACAACCATCAGTGCTGCCTGTGTGTGTGTTGGTTGTAAATGTGTTGCTGGTCTTGTGACTGAAGTCTAATTAAACTTGAAGTGAGCAGGAAGCCTGTTGGAGCTGCAACAGCCGGAGGCTGACTGGAAACTTTCAGGTGAGTTGAAGTTTAAAATTACACACATTATATTTGTTACACAGCAGACTATATTTAATATATTTAAGGGACAATTTACATTAAATGAAAGAAAAACATATGCAGATGTTATCTGACAAATGGTCATTAACGACCCATAAATGTCCATAACACCAATTCTGGGACCAATGATCAGCAACAACAAAGCACCAGTCAGTTTGTAGCGCCCCCTACTGGCAGAGGGCCCACAGTCCTGTTAACACAAAGCTCAAGGTGGGATCCTGACGTCATGGTTGAGGTGAGTCTTGTTTTTCTCTTCGTGGAGGTCACACTTGTTCACACTCATCCTTCGTTTATATGTTTATGTTAAATCTACACTGACCTGTACCCCGTGCTGTGACCTACATGGCAGCCTGTGACCAGAGATGTAGCAACACGTTACACAACGATGTTAAAATGCACAAAACATCTTCAGTTTAGAGCTGACACGTTTGGGACGTTGCAGACAATTACAGATTTTGTTCATGTGCATTTTGTCTAAAGAGTGAAACATTTTAAATCTGACACAAATCAATTTTGTTGCTGAACTTTGAATTTATCTTTGACAGAGGTCACTGGTGGTGATTAGACTCTTATATTCCAATATTTATTATATTTCGAAGTATAATGAATATTGGAATATTGTAAAAAAACAAAAAATCCAATAATAATAATAATGAAAAACCATTAAACTAAAATTTAATGGGTAAAAAATTATGAAAATATTTGAAGTTGAAAAACAGCCAGAACTGTAGTTTTAGGACCAACAGGCTGATGAATAAACCAAGTAAACCAAAGTAAAGACAAGCTGCACTTTGACTTTTATTAGAACAATTTGCTGGAACTACAGAGTAATGAAGTACTTCAAGGTTTTGTGTGGATGACTTCCAACCTTACTGTACAGCACAGAGCACAGAGGGACAATATATGTAATCAATATATGATGCAGAATGAACAAGTAAAGACTGTAAGCTGAGTCTGAGGCTCATGCAGGACATTTCATAGTGAGGTGTCTTTGGTTGGATTATTCAAACATTTACATCAAAGCACCAAATTCATTTCTCACAGATGAAGGTCCTTGAATAAGAATAATATGACCCTATCCATCTCCCATCATCGTCACAGCAGACTCCATAGTAATCAGAAAAACCATCTGACCATCCTTCTGCCCAGAACCTGTCAGAGAGATCAAATCTGATATGAAACTGGACTAAACTCATAACTATTGTCACATTCATATAAATATGAGTCTCTTTTGGAATATTTCCAATATTTCCTGTATTTCTTTCCCAGGTTTCTGGCCCACTTTCCCTCCTTTAGACTTTTCTCTGAGAATCATCATGCACACTAAAACAGCTTTCAAGCTTTGATGAATATGAAATCTTCCTGCTGTAAAAATGGAGAATAAAAAGAAGTCAGAGCTGACTTTCTGCTGTTTGAAACTGTTTTGTCAGCTGTTTACAGACATCACTTTGAAATGTGTGTCTATCAGGTCATATTTACTGAAGCTTCTTCCTTCATATGTTCTGAAGTTTTACAAACACCAAAGAAGAAGAGACAGGAATTCTCTGAAACAGTTTTTGTTCTGTGAGAAAAGAAACATTACAGCACAAAAAACATGAAGACAAATTGAACAAAGTGAAATGTGTCGGTCGCTGCTTTGAACATGTTTCAATCCTGATTTCTTCAAACTGACTTGTTGTAACTGAACGTCATCACAGACTGCAGATGAAGAGAGTTCAAGCACAGCTGTTCATTCAAAGGAGGATTTCTGCTTTTCTTTACATTCAGTTTGTGGGGCTGTTGGAAAATAGCTCAACTCATGTATTGCTGATCTATCTTCCAAAAC